>NC_087213.1:1201691-1209191 GCF_015104395.2 Macrobrachium nipponense | reverse complement strand
ATATATTGTATATATAATCTTGCATTTTCTATACAAAGCAATAAACTCAGCCTCATCATAGGTACTTAACAAACCAAATTTGTCCTTCCCTCCCCAACATCCTCAACACCCGGCCTCCCCCAACCACCCCCGGCAACGACAGAGCACTTAATCAAATCAAACTTTAAATGACCACGGCACAATTCACATAAATCACTGGTATTCTTTTTGCCCTAAAATGAATAGAGAAGTCTAACGTGAAATGTGTAGAGAGTCCGAGTCCGTTTCCATGGTTGCAGGGACTTACTTTAGAGAGAGAGAGAGAGAGAGAGAGACGAGGATATAGAGAGAGAGATAGAGAGAGAGAGAGATCAAATAGCCTAAACAAAGATTAATAAAGAGCCAGAATTCTTCTTTGAGAGACGAGAGAGAGAGAGAGAGAGAGAGAGATCAAATAGCCAAGACAAAGATTAATAAAGAGCCAGAATTCTTCTTTGAGAGAGAGAGAGAGAGAGAGAGAGAGAGAGAGATCAAATAGCCTAAACAAAGATTAATAAAGAGCCAGAATTCTTCTTTGAGAGAGAGAGAGAGAGAGAGAGAGAGAGAGAGAGAGATCAAATAGCCAAGACAAAGATTAATAAAGAGCCAGAATTCTTCTTTGAGAGAGAGAGAGAGAGAGAGAGAGAGAGAGATCAAATAGCCTAAACAAAGATTAATAAAGAGCCAGAATTCTTCTTTGAGAGAGAGAGAGAGAGAGAGAGAGAGAGAGATCAAATAGCCTAAACAAAGATTAATAAAGAGCCAGAATTCTTCTTTGAGAGAGAGAGAGAGAGAGAGAGAGAGAGAGAGACACAAATAGCCTAAACAAAGATTAATAAAGAGCCAGAATTCTTCTTTGAGAGAGAGAGAGAGAGAGAGAGAGAGAGAGAGATCAAATAGCCTTAAACAAAGATTAATAGAGCAGAATTCTTCTTTGAGAGAGAGAGAGAGATTGAGAGAGAGAGAGAGAGATCAAATAGCCTAAAACAAAGATTAATAAAAAGAGCCAGAATTCTTCTTTGAGAGAGAGAGAGAGAGAGAGAGAGAGAGAGATCAAATAGCCAAGACAAAGATAATAAAGAGCCAGAATTCTTCTTTGAGAGAGAGAGAGAGAGAGAGAGAGAGAGAGATCAAATAGCCAAGACAAAGATTAATAAAGAGCCAGATTAATTCTTCTTTGAGAGAGAGAGAGAGAGAGAGAGAGAGAGAGATCAAATAGCCAAGACAAAGATTAATAAAGAGCAGAATCTTCTTTGAGAGAGAGAGAGAGAGAGAGAGAGAGAGAGATCAAATAGCCAAGACAAAGATTAATAAAGAGCCAGAATTCTTCTTTGAGAGAGAGAGAGAGAGATCAAGTAGCCCAAATAAAAGATTAATAAAGAGCCAGAAATCTTATTTGAGAGAGAGAGAGAGAGAGAAAACAAAGAAGAATGAAGAATTAGAATTCTTGTTATTCATCAAATATACAATCAACAACGTATGTTATTCAACAGATGTAAAATAAATAGTATATGTCATTCAACAGATATAAAACCAGTAACATATGTTATTCAACAAACAAAAGGCCATTAACAATGACAATAAAATATGTCAAGGGTAACTGTTCCATGAACTGGCAATATAATTCGTGAAAACTGCGCAGTCCTCAATTCAAGTTGGCTAATGCGCGGTTAGGGTTCTCTAATATGCAGCAGTAATTGCATAACGTGCAGTAAGGGCCGTTAATCTTAGAGAGATTATTGCAATGCTGCAAAGGAGTTACAGTTGAATATGCAAGATGAAATTACTTATGAATAATTGTCTTCGCATGAATGAAGTGTTTCATGTACTTATTGCATTTAGTATCTAAATCCGTTCTTCATAAAATCTTCAAAGTTCATTCTTGTTCAACGTTCTAATCTTTGCAAGCAAGCAACGGTCTATGTTTGTTTGTATGGTGTTTCTTCGTTGCATGGACCCAGTGGCTATTCAGCAACGGGACCAACGGCTTTACATGACTTCCGAACCACGTCGAGAGAGTGAACTTCTATCACCAGAAATACACATCTCTGACCCCTTAATGGAATGCCCTAGAATCGAACTCGCGGCCACCGAGGTGGTAGGCAAAGACCACACCAACCACGCCACGGAAGCGCTGAAACGATCTATGGAGTCAACTGATCACTGTTACTTCGAAATACCCTGTTCTCTTAAGGATGGTCTGGAACAGATTATAGAATTTAGGTCAAAGGCCAAACGCTGGGAGCTGCGATGAGGTCATTCAGCGATGAAAGGGAAATTACGAGTAAAAAAACGCGTTTTTTTAAAAGGCTTAACAGGAGGGAAAAAAAAATCTCGCATTTGCACTATGAAACAATTGTTAGAAGAGGGTACAGAACAGTAAGATGGGAGAGAATATGAAAAGAGGTACAGTAAAAGGAATGAAAAGGGTTGCGGCTAGAGGCGAAGGTAAGCCGAAAATAACCCTTAAGCAATGCCTACAGTGCACCGCGTGAGGTACAATGGTGGCGCTACACTCCTAACGGACTGAAGGATCTAATGGAGTTCATTATTGTGCCTCGTGGAAAAGAATAAACAAAAGGTTCCTGAAACTTTCTATAAATCATAAGGGGAGATTATAGATGAGTTAAAAGGGGTTTGGGGAGGGGGAGTGTCCCACATCATAACGAAAAAACGTTAAAAAAAAAAGTAACAGAAATCCTCATATTTCACGACGAGACTGCCCGTCGTAAACCAAAGGCAAAGCCATTTCCTTCATAACTATAATCCCCGCATTCAAATGCGTAAGGGAATTTACGCCTCCGGCTGAAATTAAGCGCGACGTTATTCACAGGAATTTAGTGGGACTCCCTAGTAATTTCTCATTAAGCACAGCCTCCCTCTCTCTCCAACACTCTCTCCTTTCCCCAACACTCTCCAACCCCTTCTCCCTCCCTCCCTCGCCAGGTCTCCTTCGCCAACAGCCTAGCCAGGATTCCTACATATAAGGATCCCTGTGACACTCTCCTGAAACCGGGGGATTCTCTCTCTCTCTCTCCTGCCGCATTGGTCACTGGATTGTTGGGATTAAGGCGAAGATACCGAACAAGAGGAAGAGAGCCAAGGTGGATAACAGGAGAAGCCTAACGAGAATGGGGAATAGAACAAAGTGAGATGTCGAGAGAGGAAGAGGAAGAGGAGAATTGCCAGGTAGAGAATAGTCAGGAAGATGAGAACGAAGCTTAGCACAAATAAGACCAACAATAATGCAAATAATGAAATAGAAAAGGAAGAGAGGAGAGAAGAAGTAAATAGGAGAAGAGAAGAGAAAGAAACAGGATTATAAAAGGAGATCGATTAATGATAAGAATGAGAGAGAGAGAGAGAGAGAGAGAGAGAGAGAGAGAGAGAGAGAGGCACTATTATGGCATAAGGCTTCATTCCCCGAACAAATATCTTTTCCTCCGCCCCTACCCTATTCCCAACGCCATCGTTGTCTCCTACACGCATACACACGCACACAAACACACTTACACAAACATCAATTATCACCAACGTAATGGCCCCTACGCCCTAACCAGACCGTTCACACTTTGAAGTTTTCCGCGTTCCATAATATCCCATTTTCCCTGGAAAGATGGGTCTTGCCATATTTCCAGTGTTCCGTTCTCTAAGACGTCCCTTTAGCCTGGAAAACTGGCGCTGGAAAGGGTTCTCCAGACGTCTTACTTTATTTCCAGTCTTCCACTTTCCATGCTGTCCCTTTAGCCAGGATAAAGGGTCATGGAAAGGGGTTTTCCATGTGTCTTTCTTTATTTCCAGTCTTCCGCCTTTCATGCCCTCTTTAGCCTGGAAAAGGGTTTTCCAGGAGCCTTCCTTTATTTCTAGTCTGCCACTTTCCATGACATCCCGTTAGCCTGGAAAGGGGGTTTCCAGGGGTCTTTCTTTAATTTCAGTCTTCCTGTTTCCATGACACCCCATTAGCCTGGAAAAAGGGTCTTGCTTTATTTCCAGTTTTCCACTCCCATAATGTTCCATTAGCCTGGAAAAAGGGTCCTGGAAAGGGGTATCTCAGGCATCTCACTTGATTTGTAGTCTTCCGCTTTCCATAATGTCCCATTATCCTGGAAATAGGGATCTTGCTATATTTTCAGTCTTCCGCTTTCCATGACGTTCCATTACCTTGGAAAAGGGGTCTTGAAAAAGTGTTTTTCAGGCGCCTGACTTTATTTCCTTAAATCCAAGCGAACGGAAAAAGTTCAGCTCCAAAATAGACAAAAGGTGAGCACTCAAGGTGAGGTTTCGTTTTGGATGTGTAAGATGAATAAATGAGCCAGTGACCCGAAGAATTAGAGCGAAAAAACGAAGGGTATTTTTTACCAGAGTTATGGGGAACGATTTTGTTTATATACATACATACGCTAGCATACAGAAAATATAACACACACACATATGTATGGTATGGATAATTATCACATCACCGTGATACATATAAATCATTCGAGCTACAAATGTCCTTTAATATCTTATTCGCTCTACCTCGGAATTGATATATTTTCATATATGTACCGACGGGGAATTTTTAGTTAGCCGAATCGGTAACGTCAATGTCGGTCCTGATTTCGTTCCTGTCCGTTGGACGGTGGTTCGATCCCATGAGGGAACGAAATTATTATCAACTAAAAAATTCCCCTTCGGTACATATATGAAAATATATCAATTCCGAGGTAGAGCGAATTAGATATTAAAGGACATTTGTAGCTCGAATGATGTATAGGTATATATATTGTTGCAAGCTGTAAATGAATTATGTATATCTAAATCAAACTTATTTCTTGAAACGTGTATCTTTAACGTTACACGAAACCGTTTAAGAGTTAACTACGTAGTTTCGGGTTAGTATTGTCGTCAAGCATATTTCACTCGTTGGTATTTGCCTCTAGACAGCCATTCTCTGGTTAATCTTTGTTCTGTTTTAAACCAACACTGTTGCCACATGACCGCTGACTCACGGTGTTCTTATGGCCAACGGAAGTGTAGCTTCTATCGCTTTAAGTCACTTGCTCAGTGACATTGCTATTTGTATTAGCGTTGCCTACGTTTACCTTCAATTATAATTGAAGGTAAGTGTAGCCTTATAATTACCTCCAATTATAATTGAAGGTAATTATAAGCTGTACTGATCCACTACAGGTCGATATTTGGAACGTGCGTTTGTAATATTGCATATAAGTTTTATTTTGATTTGGTTAATATGTTTGGTGACTTTCGTTTATTTTTGTAACCTTTCTTGGTTTAAACTTATCCATGTCAGGTGATTTTGATTAATTGTAAAGTGTTATCGATTTAATGTTTTAATTTTACATGTATTTCTGTCAGTGTTAAAGACTCAACAATCAGCATACGCGCATAAATAGTGCAAATAGAAGTCAAATTTTTCATTCCAAACACGTGATCCAACAATATATATATATATAGTATATATATATATATATATATATATATATATATATATATATATATATATATATATATATATATATATATATATATATATATATATATATATATATATATATGTATGTATATGTATATATACATATACATAATGAATTTTATCACACTACCGGGATTCATATACAAACATTAAGCTATAAATGTCCTTTAGTATCTTATTTTCTCTGGCTCGGAATTAATATATTTTCATATAATTTAAACCTTAGGGGGAATTTCTTATCAACAATAAAATGCAAATATATTAATTCCGAGCTACAGTATTAGATATTAAAGGACATATGTAGCTAAATTCTTATATATATATATATATATATATATATATATATATATATATATATATATATATATATATACATATATATATACATAAATATATATGAGTGTTTTACCTATTCTTAATATGATTTTTGTATTTTTTCATTCTTACCCTATGAATGAAATTCAACCAGTGCATTTTATCAGAAATAAAACTATTAATATTATCATTATTATCACTATTATTATCATTATGTCTGCACACATGTGTTAGTCTAACTAGAAGTGACAGATTAAAGATAAACAAACATGACAAAGCGTCCTGCCCTCATTTCAAGAAAAAAAAGGAGAATAAAAACAAATAGGAAACGCGATAGAAATTTATTTTTCAATCATTACTAAAAACGACTTGTAAACACCGACTTGGAAATTCTTCCGTATCCTAAACTCAAAAACAACAGTTTGCTCAAGTTAACGATTTTATCTCGGCGGGATGTTGACATAAAACAGAGGGGGTATCAACAAAAAATAATTCAATACAGTAAATATAATTCATTCTCTCGCTCTCTCTCTCTCCCTCCCATCGAACCATTACTACATCACCATGACAGTTGCACGTATTTTTGTTATGGCAATATCCGCAAACATCCAAATGTTTATATATATTATATATATATATATATATATATATAATATATTTATATATATATATATATATATATATATATATATACATATATATTTACTTCCTTGCAAAAGCAAATAACATGGGCCTATGGGCTATGCCTCTATAATCCTGTATAAATCTCTATTACCTTAACATTTATACAGATACAGTTATTCCACCAGAACATTCAGACATACCTTACAAAACCTAGTCAGTCACTCTCAAACGAACTTCACAAATATCCCACATCATTTACTTATAATCCAACTTTTGAATATTATATAAGTGTATGTGCATGTTCCTGTCTGCAAGTATACGAGGTGTGTCTATTTAATAACGGGACTGTTTAAATAACTCACCCTTATTCATATTTATTACAAATTTAATGTTTGACCCCTTCAATATACTCTCATTTGCACTAGTGCATTGCTGCCGTCTTCTTTTTCACAGGTCGAAGGAATGGAAGAATCAGATTTCTGTCAGCTGTTTCAACACGTCTACCGTCTTTTTCTTTATTAACTGCTGGGAAAAGATAAACGTCGCACGATTCTAAATTGACGAATGCGGAGGATAATATCTTTTAGCGTTCACAGATTCGCTAGCCTGTCATTCGAACACTGAGTAGTCGACCGTCTTTTCGAAGAATCTGACTGATTTTATCCTAAATTTTCTTCGGTTCTTGAAGTGCAAGTCCGTCCAGGGCGTTCATCATCTTTGACAATCTCACGTCCATCGCTGAATATTTTGTGCCACTTAAGCACAAGCGCGCGAGACAGTCAGTCAGTCATTCCCATATGCTGTGCTAAGCATTTGGAAAATATTTTGTTGGTGTTTTACGCGGTTGTACTAAATATTTCAAATTGACAAGTTGTTCAACGTTTAAGCTTAGCATTTTTTAGGCCTACACAGAAAACTAAATGGCGACTCACAATCCAACTGAACGTCATAGAGTGTTGCTTCTTGCCATGGAGGTTGAGACATGTTTAAAATCAACAAGCATGCAGTTATGGCCGGTTCTCACTGCTTTGTTTACCAAGTGGAATCACATTCTCGTTATTTAATAG
>NC_087213.1:1176691-1181691 GCF_015104395.2 Macrobrachium nipponense | reverse complement strand
AAGCTTCCAAAGAATGTTGGTCTCAACCACCTACCGCAGACCCTTCACTGCAGCAGTAACTGATCGTGATACAATTTTTCACTGCCTTGAGGGAAGTGCGAACCAGAGACATCTGAGTGGCATGTCACTACACTAACCAATATTACCATGGGACCATGGAGAGATCATGGGAGAATTGTCTCAGATGGTGTGAGCGTAACTTGGCGTATTCACCGGGACTGAATGTTTATTGTTGTCCCTCTTCTAAACTAACGACCATCACACTGAAGCCCCTCTGAGGCAAAGATAATAATAGTGATGAATAACAAGTAAAAAATGCGCCGAAACTTTTTCGGACCAATCGAGTTTTCTATACAACGTATAATGCTGTGAGGGTCGTGTCCCTTGTCAGACGCACGATCATAGCTAACTTTAACCTTACATAGAATGAAAAGTACTGAGGCTAGGTGGCTGCAATTTGGTACGTATGGTGATTGGGGGTTTATGATCAGCATCCTAATTTGCAGTCCTTTAGCCTCAGTAGTTTTTAAGATATGAAGGCGGACAGAAAAAATGCGGACGGACAGTCAAAGCCATCACAATAGTTTTCTTTTACAGAAAACTGAAACTACCCCAGTTTGCAACAAGTTTCATCTCCAAAGAATGACAAACATCGGCGAGCTACTAGCAGGGCGCAGTTACCCTGATAATGCAATTATTAGAAAAATAGATAAATTTATCTGTAAATTAAAATGCAGCTGATACAGTCATCACTTTCAATAGAACGTACTTACAAGAAAGCTCCAAAACTGTCTTGACCTATAAAAAACCAAAAATTTAGAGAGAGAATCTTGTTATAGGCCCAAACGTCCTGAACACCTACAGTCCCATATTGAACCCTATTCCCAAATTTAACAAATTCTTTCTTTGTGAGATTCCTATCCCTATACATTTACTAATTATGACGATTCTTATAATTTTAAGTTTTTGGGACATTTTCGCGGCGTTTCCTCAAAGCTGGCGTTATCCATCTTTTTCGCTTTGATATAAGTCAAGCTTCATAAGCTGTGGCAGCAAGTCTCTGCAATTCATCATCCATTGATGGATTTAGCTGACGCCGTCGAGCGATTTTTCCCAGTTTAAAGGCGTTTGGGGAAAGGTAAAGAACAGTCTTATACGTACATGTATATATATGTATATAATTATATACATATATAATGTGTATATACATTATTTAGAATTAATATATATTATATCTATATAATATATATATATAGTATATATATATATATATATAATATATATATTATATATATATATATATATATATATATATATATATAGTATATATATATATATATATATATATATATATATAAATATATATATATATATATATATATATATATATATAGATCTATATATATATATATATATATCTATATATATATATATTATATATATATATTATTACGATCACAAGTAACACGTGAAGATTGTATATCAAGGGCCAGCAGGAAAAAGGAAAAGCAGCAGTACCTAGCGCTTTCGTGTATTCTTGATACACCTCATCATGGTACAATATATAAAAGAATGAAAAATAGCTTCGAAATATCAAAGGTAAACATAAAAACAAAAAAGTAAAATACAGAACAATCAAACAGACCAGTCAAGAAGCAAATGGTCCACAGCCTAGAATTACACTTAAAGGACAACAACAAATGGAAATGGAACTACTAAGCAGTCAGTTTTAATAAGGAACTCTCCAACTTTACAAACGGGTTGCATTTACGAAATTCCATGCAGAGATTGTGATAAAAAATATATTGGTCAAAGTGGCAAACTACTGGCATCAAGATTGAATCAATATAAATATTGTGTACGTGTAGGAAGTACATCGAGTGCTCTCATTTTACATATGAATAATTTTAATCATGCAATTAATTGGAACAATTCAATGGAAATTTTATTTTGTAGAGACATTATTAAAAGAAATATTATAGAAGCTAGTATAATAAAATATAAGTCAAGTAGTGTTTTTAATATTAGCAACGGTCAATATAAACTAGATAACTGGCTTACGAAATGTATTGTTGACAACTTCGTAACTATGTAATTGACTGCTTAGTAGTTCCATTTCCATTTGTTGTTGTCCTTTAAGTGTAATTCTAGGCTGTGGACCATTTGCTTCTTGACTGGTCTGTTTGATTGTTCTGTATTTTACTTTTTTGTTTTTATGTTTACCTTTGATATTTCGAAGCTATTTTTCATTCTTTTATATATTGTACCCTCATGAGGTGTATCAAGAATACACGAAAGCGCTAGGTACTGCTGCTTTTCATTTTTCCTGCTGGCCCTTGATATATATATATATATATATATATATATATATATATATATATATATATATATATATATATATGAATGAATATATAAGTAAATAAATAAACATATGCATATATATAAATAAATCAATATATTTATATATACGTATATAATGTATATATATGTATATATATATATATATATATATATATATATATATATATATATATATATATATATATATATATATATATATGTATATATATATATATATATATATATGTATATATATATATATTATATATATATATATATATATATATATATATATATCTAATAAAAGGAGCCCATAAAAACACCAAAATATAGAGAGGAAAGTACTATATTTCAGAGACTGCTGTCTCTCTCTTCAGGTATATGAATCCATATACCTGAAAGAGAGAGACAGCAGTCTCTGAAATATAGTACTTTCCTCTCTATATTTTGGTGTTTTTTATGGGCTCCTTTTATTAGATGGAATTCTGTTGTTACAGAACTATTTTACCAGTCATATATATATATATATATATATATATATATATATATATATATATGTGTGTGTGTGTGTGTGTGTGTGTGTGTGTGTGTGTGCATACGTATATATATAGATAGATAAATAATGGAAGAGAAAGCCTTTTTGGAAAAGCAAAGGACTACCTAACCCGCGGCAATAATATGAAGCCGTATTTCTGGAAAAAGAGAAATAAACATTACAGAATCATACTAATAGCTTTAAAATACTCTCAGTAATCGTGTTTCAGGTACGGGTGGGATTATCGACTGCCCGGAAATCGAACAGACATGAATGCAAAAGGAATTTTGTTAAAATATGTAATTAGGGTAAATGGAAATTCATTAGGTGTGGGAATTGTGTTTGGACACACTGTCTTTACACTTTCAACTGATCGGGATAAACGTCAAGTTATGTTATTTAGATATTTGCTAATGGAGGAAGGTTAACTATACTCGGTTTTTTTCCATCTGTCCACCCGCCTGTGGTAATTGCTTATGGTAACACTGCCTAACGGGCTTTAGATAGCTACATTTAGCTTACATTCAACAATAATAACAATATCCTTTTTCGAATATTAACTGTGTAATTCGCATACAGTACATTATTAAAACACTTTCCTGTTCCAAATGTACACCCAGATATCCTTTTATTTACCTAAAACTTACACATAGCGAACCTATCTAAAGCCCGGGACGCAGCGTTACCTTACAAAAATAACACAAGCGGGTGAGCAGATGAAAAAAACAGAGTATAGAATGTGTTATTTTTCCTTGTATAGACATTCCGGCTCTGAGCAATTTAAGATACTACGAAGAATATACATAGTCATGTCCTTGTCTCAATGAATGTTTATTGCAAAGTGGAACTACAAGCGAAAACAGAGAATTGGTGCAAACGACTTGAAACTAACAACACAGTCGAAAGATAAGACTGAAAATGGATGAATGGAATGTAATATATAAATTCATACCAAAGACCAAGCGCTGGGGACTATCATGAGGTCATTCAGCGAAGGTCTGAAAAGTGTAACAGGAGAATAAAACTTTGCAGTCGCACTAGGAAACGATTGTTAGTTAGGGCTGAGGAAAGTAAGATGGAAGAATGAGAATAAGAACGGAGGTACAGTCAAAAGGAAAGAAAGGGGTGGCAGCTGATGGTCGCAAGGACGCTGCAACGAACCTTAAGTAATGCCCACAGTGCACCGCGTGAGGGGCACTCACGGCTTTAACCCCCTACGGAGGAAAATGGAAGAAAGATTATACGTAACGTACATCTCAGCTGGTGCTGCCGGAAGTCATCCAGCTAAAGAAACTTGGAGGTCTATCTTTAGACTTGGGAGGAATCTAATTAAACTAAGCAAAAGGACAAGATACGAGAACGGTAATCGCTGAATCTATTTATCTATTGTATCTTTTAAGTTGCTAATTTATCTGTTTTTCTACTTTTCTTTCTGTATTTCCCATTAACTTCTGTAATTTCTTCCAAATGGACACTTGGGAAACTTGAATTTCAAATCGATGGTCCCCGTGGATTGTTCCATATGAATGGGGTTCATCTTCTGAATATAATAATAATAATAATAATAATAATAATAATAATAATAATAATAATAATAATAATGAATCAATGGTTCCTTATGGTCTGTTCCATAGGAATGGGGTTCATCTAAATAATAATAATAATAATAATAATAATAATAATAATAATAATAATAATAATAAGAATATAATAATAATAATAATAATAATAATCGTGATTGACAAAATCAAGAAGAAAGTATCACTCATTGATGTCGCAATACCATAGGACACCAGAGTTTGAAGAGAAAGAGAGGGAAAAAACGGGTAAGTATCAAGACCTGAAAATAGAAATAAGAAGGAAATATGGATATGCCAGTGGAAATTGTAACCATAATCATAGGAACACTAGGCACGATCCCAAGATCCCTGAAAAGGATCTGGAAAACCTAGAGGCTGATATAGCTCCAGGACTCATGCAGAAGAGTGTGATCCTAGAAACGGCGCACATAGTAAGAAAAGTGATGGACTCCCCTAAGGAGGCAGGATGCAACCCGGAACCCCACACTATAAATACCACCCAGTCGAATTGGAGGACTGTGATAAAAAAAATAATAATAATAATA
>NC_087213.1:1166691-1171691 GCF_015104395.2 Macrobrachium nipponense | reverse complement strand
TTATGTATTATACTATGTAAGGCCTAGGGGTTTTGATTAATAATATATTGTTCGTGCGTTCTCTGTGACCTATGGAATGTGGGAGAAAAAAAACAGTGCAGACGTGACGACCTGAGAGTAGCTGATTCAATGAAGTTTCTGGGGAATGGCGTGAGATAAAAGTGCTTAATTCAGGAAGTCAATGTACGACAGTTTATGAACTCTTCTCAAGTGCCTTTGGGAAAACTGGTTGTAGCCAGTAATATGAGGCGTTGTCGAAGTGGGTGCATTCGTGTTTTGTGTGTGCGTGTGCGCCTCTTCTATTCATAATGTATCACTAGCCAAGTCTATGGGAAGACTTGCACAGACATTCGGGGGAGGAAGGCAAATCCACGATGGCGGGTGCCAAAGTGTTTTTTTTTTAAACAGTGAGTGATATTCCGGTTGGGAATGGGTAAGTGTTACCTTTACTTTAGCCAAAGTGATGGCTTGTTTGATATCTTGTAAGATGTTCCATTTTATTAACTTTGTCTTTAAACTTGTGTGTGTACTTACCGGGATGTGTTCTGTATCTTTGGAACAGACGGATCTGGAAATGCCGGGGGATAAAGAGTTCCCGGAGGGGTGACTTTTGGGTGACTTGACATTGTAGTTTGAGTTAGTCTGTAAAGACTGGATTACTTAGTTAATTGATTTAGTTATTCTTGTAAATAAACGTTATGTTATGATGCAACTCTCTCATTTTCATTACCTGTTAGAATGGAGAGAAAGAGGTGGAGAGAGAGAGAGAGAGAGAGAGAGAGAGAGAGAGAGAGAGAGGGTGATTGCCGGGAGAGAGAGAGAGAGAGAGAGAGAGAGCCTGTGTGTAATGGAGTAATGGGGGTCTGCCTTCCGTTTCGTGTCCACGCTTACCTTATGAATACTGGGGGTTCTTCCCCCATGTTATAGTGGTGTCAGCGGTTAAGAGGGGATATAATAAAAGTTTTTTTTTTTTTTTCCTTTTCTATGCCTAGGAACGCCAATGAAGAGATGGGTGGCCAGTTAGAAAAATAAAAAGGGGTTGTGGCTTAGCGATAGTTTTCGAACGACAAAGCTTTGTGGGATTGTGGAAATCGTTTAAACTGTTTTAGTTTCAGTTACTTAGTTGAGAAAAATGAGAAAATATCTGTCTGTTAACTGTGCTAAAGGGAGGGAAGGATTTTTATGGGACTCAGCATTTTTCCCAGGGAGTCAGCCAGAAGCAGTGAGCGCACCCAGTGTGACTTTTGCTTGTGCAATGACGAGAGTGTTCCGAGATACCCGTGCGGGTGTTGTGTTTAATACATATATCACTGCCGCGTTTTACGGAGAATTTCGAGTTCTTTTTTCCCATTATGGAGTGGTGAGTGTTAAACTATTGTTTTGAAGGAGTGGGTTTTTGTTTAAATATTTCAGGGTTATGGGATTGGTTCAAGAGGTCAAAAATTTTTCTTGTCTTTGCCCCATAGTGACGTGTTTTCTTTATTTGCACGTGTTTATAATAGACGTATGCATTCGTCTTTGTTTAAAACATAGGAGTGTATTTTTCTATGCATGTGAACTGTGCAAGGATAATCATATCTGGCTTAGAGACAGAGCGGCCACAATTTTACGGGCTCAGCACATTTCTGCAGAGAGGCGCCTTGCATTGCGAGGGTACGGGCATCCCTTAGGAGGGTATTGCGAGATGGGTACCAGTGTATACCTTGGTAAGGGGTCCTCAGACACTGTCAAGGGAGATGGGGATACTGCTGGTATGCCTCGGGCTGTTCTGCCGCTCGACTGAGGGGTTGTTCCAAGGGGGTGGTAGAAATTTTTTTTTTCTAGTGTGGGTGAACTCCCCCTTTTCCTTTTTTTTCTTTGTGTTGGGAGATGGATTTGGCCTTGACATTAAATGCTGAGATATCAGCTGATTGATAAGTTGATGAAGTGAAATGCCCATGGAGTCTTTTTTTTAGAAAAAGAGATTTTTCTTTTCCGTGAATGAGGGGAAAAGTAGTTAACATGCACGGGATGTGTTATATGTTTCTTTGTGCCTTGAAAGACACAAATATAAGGGGGATACACAGATTATTTTTTTATTGTGTTGGAGAGATTACTTTGAAATGCCGATGATTGGTGTTGTATCTGTGTTGTGTGGCAATGGTGTTATGTTATGGGGTTGCATGTGGAAATGGTGGTATACCGTAAGATTCAGCAATACTGTTGTATGCTATTTGAATTTCACCCTTACTTGAGATTTTGCTATGGAGAGTTATTATTATTGTTATTATTAATAATTGTTATACTTGAGATGTGTCACGGGAGTTTGCCTAAAGTATAATTATCATTACGGGAGAATTGTTTACGAGAGATGAGATATTTCATTGGGAGATTATTCAATAATTATTACAGATAATTATTCAAGGAGAATTATTACAATGAATAATGGGGAGAAGTCTTGTGTTAATTATTTGTTGAGTTTTTGTAACTTTGGAGAATATTTCAGTGATTCACGGGGATGAGTTTTGCTGAATCTTGATGAATCTGACTGAATCTTGGTGAATTGTGTGGAATTTTGCTGAATTTTGGGCTGAATTTTTGGAGAATGGATAAGCATTAACATTGGTGATATTTTTTGTACTGATACTGATGATTTTGAGGATAGCAATTTTTTTTTTGGTGATTTTTGTGATAATGATATTTCTGATACTGATTTTTTATATACTAATACGTGGGTGCCGTAATGCTGTCAAGGGAGGTGAGATTTTTTTTGAATTATTGGGAAGGGAAGAACTAACAACACATTGTATTTTAGTTTTTTTTTCTTTTTTTTCTTTTTTTATGAGTTCAGCAGATAATTGCTTGACATCTAGTGAGTTACGGGAGATAGTTAATGGTGCCGTTGATTTTTCTTTTCTCCTTTTTTGGAAATTAGCCATCGCTGACACAAGTTTTTTTTTTTTATTTTTTTTTTTTACCATGGGTGAATTTGAGTTTATTTTTTCTCCAGTTAGTGTGAATATTATCTCAGTTCGTGACTTAGAGTCATTGTTCGGGAACGTGTTCGTGTTTTAGCTATTTGATGCTATAGAGTAATATGGGAGAATTTTTGCACGTTTTGAATGCATACATAATGGCACACATTTCTTCTCTGGATATTGTGTTCCAGAAATTGTGAGTTTTCTTGCACAATACCTTTGTCGTATTTGTGACAAATTTGTGAGAGATAGGAAACTTGGCTAAGTTTTCTAGTGGCTTATGTACGTGTGCATATGGAGAAGTCTTGGCTAAGACACTGTGAATTTGGAGTTCTGTTACAATGACTTGTGGCACATTGGTGATTTTTTTCTAGAATTTTTCTAGACAGTTTTATTTGCCGAGTTTTTGCCTTTTTTTTAGCATTATGCTAAATGGAGTGAGTTTTTATAGTTTTTACTATAACATTGAGTATTCTCTGGAGAATTGGAGTTAGAATTGAGATATAATTGAGATATATTATTTTGGAGAGATAATTGGAGGTATATATTATTTTGGAGTTATATTTGAGATATAATATATGGGAGATATATTTTTGGCCATTTTTGATATTTGCCAATAGTGGTATGAGCTATGTTTAGTTCAATTATTTTGCAGCCATCTTTGTTGCAAATGGAGACACATATTTGGAGATTATGGGGCAATATTTGTGAGTATGTGAGTTAGTTGCCTTGAGTGCACATTTTTTTGGAGGTAGGATTTCATTTTTTGATATTCCTTTTTTGGAAATATATTTTTTGGAGCCTTGTTTTGTTCCACATGGAGTTATTGGGGAAATAGAGGTAAATATTTTGTATTTGCCGAAATAGAGGTGATATTCTCTATTCCTGGAGTGGTGTTTTTTTTATGACATGTGGCTATTGGAGAAATAAGAGAATAATATAAGGGGGTTGGTATTAACCAAATGGAGGAAATATTTTTATAACCGGAGGTGTTATTATTAATATGTGTCTCATAATGGAGTTGGAATTAATCTTGGGCGGGTGACCCTTTTTTTTTTGTGGTTATGGGAGTTTTTTCGAGACAAGAGGAGATTTCTGAGGTTCTTTTTTTTGGTTTTTTGGTTTCGTGTCTATTTAGAGGCGAATGGCATTACTGCATTAAGAGTCATTTGGAGATGTGTGCATTTTTCATGTTCACAAGTGTGTTATTCTTGGAGAAATATAATTTGGGAAAAGTCATGTTGAGAGAATAAGTCTTCGAGACAAATTTTTGAACACATTAGTCATATCCTGGAGTTAATTCTGTGAAATGTGTCAGTTAGACCTTTTTTTCTTGAGAATCATGAGTTTCCAAACTTATGTGTCTTACTAGACAATTTTTATGCTACTGTTTGAGCATGCGTCCGCAGGCGATTTTTCTGCTGACAGGCGATGTGATGAGCGTGTGCTGATTCTTTTCCTCTGATGGTGACAGATCAGAATTTTTGCAATATCTGGAAATGTTGGCTATAGCATTTCACGAAAGCGCATGTGTCGAGAGTTTGCTTTCTGGCAAATTCCTGAGCATTTCTTGGGGAAAAACGCGGGAGTTATGCATATTATACTGTATTATGTATTTGTGATTGGGGAAACATCTACTTGTGATTATTTTTTTTATTATTTCTTCCTTTTCCTTGAAAGATATAATTTGGGGGATTGAGCTTAAGTAACATTAATCTTTTTTGGATGGGAGATTTGATTTACCGGGAGATGTAATTTTTTTTCTGGGGTTGTTACTTAAGTAATGGGAGTTTGACATTAAGTCTCATTGTGATTAATTATTGAGCAGTAAAGGGGTTTTTGCTGTTAAAAGTTGGAGATTTTTACTGGTTTTGTGGGTTGTTTGAATGTCAGAACTTGAGAGAATATTTTTGGGTCTGGGTATGTTACGAGATACTTTCTTTTTTTTCTTGGGCTTATTACGATTTTGTCTTCTTTTTTTTTTCTCTTGTGAGCACATTCGAGTTCGAAATGTGAGTGCAGAAATTCCGTGGGAGTTGCTGT
>NC_087213.1:1151691-1161691 GCF_015104395.2 Macrobrachium nipponense | reverse complement strand
AGCTCCTTAGCGACAACAAACATACGAAAAACTGACGAAAAATCCCCTCCAAAACGTTCCCACAGAATTTTTTCGGAAAGTAAGATTAATTGGCAAAGACAAAAAGAGTATTGAAATATTAGAGAAATTTAAAGTAATTAATCTAAATTACCCTATTTTTATGGCCTTCCCAAAAACTCAAACAAAGACAATCTTCCATTCAGACCATCGTTTCATGTGCCGGTGCTTTCAATTACAAAATTTCTAAATGGTTAGCTGGCCTCCTTTCCCCTTTTTTAGGCACTTTTTCTCCCAGTCACATTAAACATTCGGAAGATTTTTTGTCACAAAATTCAGAGAAGCACATATACCACTTCACAACATAAAACTTTTAAGCCTTGATGTAGATTCCTTGTTCACTAAAGTACCAGTACAGGACGTTCTTCAGTTTTTAAGGGTAAAATTATCCCCCTATTCAGATCATTTCCCACCCATTGGCGCTTGACAAAATAATAAAGCTAGTTGAATTATGTGCATCTAATAACGTATTTTCATTCGGGGAATCATTCTACAAGCAAAAATTCGGGTGTAGTATGGGTAGTCCTTTAAGTCCTGTTCTAGCCAATCTGTACATGGAATAATTTGAAACTACAGTAATAAATGCAATAAAACCCAAAAACATGCTGTGGATGAGATACGTGGATGATATCCTAACATTTTGGGATAATAGGTGGGGCAATTTCAATGAATTCCTCTCGAAATTAAACACATTAGTGCCCAGCATCAAATTTAAAGTTGAATGGGAAACAGACAACAAAATTCCTTTTCTTGATGTTTTAATAATCAGAGATAGACAGAATACAAATTTACCATATACAGAAAACCAACGTTCTCACTTTTCATACCTTCACTACTTTAGCTATCATGACATTTCTATCAAAATAGGTGTAGCTAGTAACTTGTTCTTAAGAGCCTTACGAATTTGTTCCAGAATTCCTGGAAAAAGAATTTGAACTAATTCGCAAGCAATCTTTCGTCTTTTAAAATATCCTGACCATATAATTGAGAAAGCAATTCACAAAAGCTAACGTAATTTTCTACCGACCCCCTAAAGACAAGACCAGAGATACACCCAACAATAAAATAATAATTCCCCACCTGGACACGATTAAGAGAATAACCAACCCCTCGGAAAATCGAACCCTTTTGTATTTACTTACCCAAACACCTTAGCCAAATCCCTGATTAACGTCCAACAAAAGACATCTCCAAAGGACTCTGGGGTATACGAAATCCCATGCCAGGAGGCTGTGACCAATCTTACATCGGATTTACAGGTAAAATCCCTTCCCCAGAGATTAATACAACACAAAAAAAACGGTCAGTTAGGTATGGACAACAGAACTCGGGCTATTTTCAACCATATAAATGAACATAACCATAGAATAAACTGGAATTTGTCACGTGTAATTTATAGCAGCAACTGCCGGTACAAGAGTCAAATGATGGAATCGGCCTTAATAAAAAGAGAGGCAGGTAATGAACATCTCAAAAGGAGGATGGATTTCGGACACGATCGACAACGTCTTCATTCAACCAACCCTTAAGAAGATTAGAGGAAGATTATCAGCGGGGGTGACTTAAAATGGCTTGTTGTGGATGGACCTCTTGGTATAAAAATAAAGGAACACCTTTTCTGTGAACTTTTCTCAATTGCATCTACTGAAGAGGGAGACAGCAGTCTCTGAAATATAGTACTTTTTCTCTATTTTGGTGTTTTTATGGGCTCCTTTTATTAGATGGAACTCTGTTGTTACAGAACATTTTTACCAGTCATACGTATATATATATATATTATATATATATATATATATATATTATGTAGTATATATATGTGAGGTGGTTAAATATAAGTACGTTAATATAATAATATATATATACATTAATTAATATAGATATATAATATAGTAATATTATCATATTATATATAATAACCTATCGCCATCAAAATGTAAGCTTTAGGCCAAAGGCCAAGCGCTACGACCCATGAGGTCATTCAGTGCCAAAAGGAAATTATAGAGTAAAAGAGGTTTAAAAGTTGCAACAGGAGAAAACATCGCACTATGAATCAATTGTTAGGAGAGGGTGGAAAATAAGATAGAAGAAAGCAAATATGAACGGAGGCACGGTAAAAAGAATGATAGGGTTGCAGCTATGAGCCGAAGGGACGCTCCAGAGAATCGTAAGTAATACCTACCACAGTTACACCTCACGCCCTCTACGGGGAAAGGAGAGGTTCAAGGATTAGCACCCATTGATTCAGTGAACTAAGCTGAACCTGAAAACGACCTTAAATTTACCAGTTACGTTCCAACTATTTATATCGAGTCCTAATCACATTAAGAAAGGACATATATAGATTAGGAGGGGTACAAGCAAGAGCTACCAAAGGTTAATTCCATCCATCAGGCAAATAGGTTACCGAAGACGGCTAGAGAGCCTGAACATGTATGGCTTAGAAACAAACACGACGATTGCAAGGACAACTAATAGAAACATTTAAAATACTGGAAGGCATTACTAAACTAGACAGTAACTTATTTACATTAAACGAAAACCAGTCAAGAAATAATGGAAAGGAAAAAAATAAAGAGCTGAAGAGATATAACACATCTCATTGCGGGAACTTCTTTACATACAAACATGGAATAAACTGCCACCAGAAGTTGTCAACAGCAACAGTGTGGAAGAGTTTAAAAGAAAGCTAGACAAAATCATCAGGACACTGTGAATAGGAGATAAATGAGCACACGATGTCTCCTCGGATGGACTAACAAGTCTATGAGACACCCTAATCCTTGTAATCCCATGTAACGCCTTTGATATCCTAACGGACGTTTCCATATTCGTATTAAGCACAAGATACAAATCACCGTACACGGCAGTTAAGTGAAGTATGATTGTACGAGGGATACTGGATAATTGGTTCTATTGTGGTAGCAAATGGAACGCCTTAGAGCTTGATTGCATCCCGGATACAAACAAGGTTTTGGAGATACGTTGCCTTGTTCATGAGGGGAAGGATATTGGGATACTAGGATTGCAGGATATTATGATTCCTATGAAGGGATACAAATCGTGTCTGTTTATGGTTGAGCGGGTAAAGTCGCTAACCGACACAGCTTGTATAAAAAAGGATTAAGTTCGAATCCTGGGCAGATGGGTTGATACTTGTTTATATATAATAATTCATTATATTATAATATAATATATATATAATTATTATATTAGTTATATATATCATATATATATATTTATATATGAATATAATAAATATCCATGTATGATGTTGTATATGCACACGCACACACACGAAAACACACACACACACATACGCACATATATTTATACATATATTAAAAATTATTAAAAAAATATGATATATATATATAGATATAAATATATAATATATATAATAATATAATATATATATAATATATATAATGTATTTATATATAGATTAAATATATAATTATATATAATATATTATATATATATATATATATGTGTACAAAATTTATTATCACTTTGAAAATGTCATAGAACAATTAAAAAAAAGGCTTAGCTTTTCCATGTCAAAAAAAGTAAAAAAAAAAAAAAAAAGCAAAAAAAAAACGCTTTGCTTTCCATGTGAATCAGACGGAAAATATTTGAATGATTTGCCAAAAAGAAAAAAAAAAGTTAATCAGCCTTCATTTCAAAATAATTCTTTCCTCCACTGATCAAAAAAGAGAGAGAGAGAGAGAGAGAGAGAGAGAGAGAGAGAGAGAGAGAGAGAGAGAGAGAGAGCTAACGCCACTCCATGTCAGTTATAATTATAAAAAGTTTTAACTTCCGGTCTATTCGCAAATGAAATAATTTTTAAAGAAATATATTGCTCATAATTCTCTGCCTTCATCGAGCCTCAATGTTTATGGTGCGCACAGAAATCGTGCCGTTTAACAATCTCCTTTCCCGAGGCCGTAAAAGTCTCTTCACCAGCACCAAAGGGTTTTTGAATAACAAATATTGTGAAATTAAATATTTAAACACAATGAGAGTAGTTTGGTGGTTGTGGATAAAATGTTGTAACATGAGAGAGAGAGAGAGAGAGAGAGAGAAGAGAGATGATGTAACCATGAGAGAGATGAGAGAAGAGACCCGAGAGAGAGAGAGAGAGAGGTGAGTGGGATATATATATAAAGAGAGAGAGAGAGAGAGAGAGAGAGAGAATTTATTCATCAAAACTCCCAAAGTAATTAGCAGGACCAAAGTTGTTTCAGTAACCCTAAAACAAAAACATACACGCTTTGTAACCGTTGTCTTTATGTGGTTTTATAATTGCTCAAAAATTCTTCCGTAAACACAGAGTAATTATTTCCCATAAAATTACTGTACAGGACTTGAATTATTATCATTATTAATAGTGAAGAGTAAGAAAAATGTAAAATAATTATTTTCTATAATTTAGCTATTCATGATTTGTAATACATGAATTATTATTATTATTATTATTATTATTATTATTATTTTATATTATTATTATTATTATTATTATTATTATTATTATTGAAAAATAAAAATGCAAAATAATTATTTCCATAAAATTGCTACTACTGGACTTTGTTTTTGATGATTATTATTATTATTATTATTATTATTATTATTATTATTATTATTATTATTATTATTATTATTATTATTGAAGAGTATTTTAAAGATTTAAAAGACAGAAAGAAAGAAAAGATATAAATACGGAATCATAAGTCTTTATCCATAATTATTATTATAAAGAAAAATCTACTTAATAAAATCAATATTCTGAAAAGACTGGAAAACAAAAATTGTAAAGAATGTACAGAATATAAAGAATATAGTAATTACTTCCACAACCATTAAAAAAAAAAAAACACTGAGTTTTGGACAGCGCGAATTAAGAGTCGCGTTCCCTTAGGGCCAATTGTCTGCGATTACGTTCTTAAAATCGCTGACAGCTCTGACAGGGTAAATTGTAAATGTTTCACCAGCCCTTCCGACACGGCCCTAATCAGGGACGCCCTGTCCCCAAACCCACTCCTAAAGGACCAGGGTCCTGACCATTTCAAGGCCTGCTGTGCATAGGTTTTCTTAAATATCTTTTTAAATATCAACTGTATCTTCTTAAAATTTTGGCCCAACATGTTTTAGACCTTCCGCTAATGTATGGCAATATAACTATGTATCTAAAATTATTAATAATGGCACTTTACTCTTGAACATTTCCAATTTTCTATGCATTTGACTGAGACTGAGACAAAATATGAGTGAAAGTGTACCGTACTACAATTATGACGTATAGTGTTTTACATTTTTAAATTACTTTATGGATTATATTTTTATGTATCCAAATTAGTTTGTGCAATACAGTTTATGTGTGTTTCATTATTTTGGGAGATTATTATGACCTCTTGGTTTATTTATATACTGGAAAATATACCCGCTGAAAATTAGAGGGGCAGTGGTTACAAGCTGCTCGGTTGTGTTTAGATTGTCGTCCGGCTTCTACCCGCCTATCCTGAACTCAATGCCATCGAGCAGGTATGGGCGCATATGAAGCTATATGTACGTTCATCGTTACGGCATTTCACCAGGGCTGACCTAAAGGCCAGATTGGAGGAAGCAAGGCTTGGGAAGGAGCTGTCCAACGAAGTCAAGCTTTCGAGAACGAATACTGGCTTACTGACAACGTCCGGGATTGCATAGATCCAATCGTTGTCAACGGCGCCAGTGATGACGAGGACGATCTGTTTTTAAACAGTGATGGGGAGTGAGCTGAAATATCCTTATACGTGTGTATATATAGTCCTGTAATGAATAAGTTTTGATAAGTTTATCCACCAGTTTTTTTAATTTTGTATGTCCATGCTGTTTTCATGGTTACTGCAAAAATTTGCTTCAAAAGCTGTAAAATTTCTGTATATATTGTACATACTTTATTTGATATATATAATAAAATGATGTATATAGCGACCTTACTTTTAAATAAACTATGATCTGTTTTTTCCTTCCATAGTTATATCTCCAATAATAATCTAAAGTTGCCACTACCACACCATTCTCATAGAAATAGATAAGAAAGGTACGTGATAAATAAAAACATACAAATGGCTTTATGAAAATTAATCAGTAATAAATGGTAGTTCGTGTACATTTTAAAACGTAAAAAAAAACATATGGTAGTACACTATTCCATTCATAAGTATCAGACAGAGTAAGAAAGAGAGGAGTGGGCGGGGCTTCTTTCCTAACTCTTTGGCTAAGCCAACGACACGTGTTCGTATATTTACAACTAATACTGAGGAAATTGAAAATTTTCTAAGTAAAGTGCCTTAATTGTTAATTCAGGGTACTTGATTATATTGCCATATATTAGCGGAAGGTTTAAAACATGTTGTGGCAAATTTTCAGGAAGATACAGTTGATATTTAAAAAGATATTTAAGAAAACCTATGCATCGCAGGGCTTGAAATGGTCAGTAGGTGCCTTGCTGCTAAACAAATGAAACAAGTAAAAAATGCGCCGAAGTTTCTCCGTCGCAATCGAGCTTTCTGTTGAGCGTATATTCAAGGATATCGAAAATATATCTGTCTTTCTGTGGTCTTGATATATAATATTGTGTAAGACAAGCAAGGCCCATGAAACTTTAACCACGGTCCGATGGTGACATGGCCTATATCATTAGTAAGACGAGGATACAGAGTATGAAATTCTTCTCCATTCTTCCTTGCAACATAGGATGAACCCACAATCTCCTTCTTTTTCAACTTTGCTTTCTTTCTTCATCATCGTCACTAAGTGCAATGGCGATTATTACCAAATCGGCTTGATAAAAGTCACACATCTTCCGTAGCCGGTGGTGAGACTTCCACTGGTGTGTGTGTGTGTGTGTGTGTGTGTGTGTGTGGGGGGTGATGATGGGACTACCGAGAGCGGAGTTAGAGCAGACCGGATGTCTGAACCAACAGGCACGGTCTAGATATTTACCTAGACCGTGTCAACAAGGAACGAGAGCTGAGCGCGACCGGACCTATAATGCGAATGAAGCCTAGACGTTTCAGCAGTCCTTCCGTCCCCTAATCAGGGACATCCTGTCCCTAAACCCACTCCTAAGGAACCATTGACAATAGGAGCCTTGATGCAAAGCAAATGAAAAAGGGAAATGATGAATTCTTGCTCTGCTAAGAAGCAATAAACATTCCGTCCCCTAATCGGGGACACCCTGTCCCGATAATACTCACATTTTAAACAATATATGACCAAATGACTAAAATGATCATGCAACATTCCTTCTCCAACAATACCGTGGAAGAAATGACCACCAGGGCATTCCCCAGCAAAGCGTTCACGACACCAGAGCGGGGCAAAATTCCTCCCCAAACTCCACAACCTTGGGAAAAAGTAATTTCGCACCAACTAACATCACAAAGACACTTCATTAGGGCTTCCCCTTTTGCATTCGAAGAAGACCTTTCGGGAACTGAAGGCCATTCCTACTCCCCGCCCCTCCCAGAATTCCTGAGGATTACAAAAAGGCATTGCTGGAATCTTTTGGAATCATTTCAGGGGGATTCTTAGAAAGTTAAATTGAATTTTCTTAGACATCCTCTCTCTCTCTCTTTCTGCAGGCGTTGGGTTCTTGGGATAAAAGCACTGAGGTGGTAATAGTAGTAGCAGAGAGAGAGAGAGAGAGAGAGAGAGAGAGAGAGAGAGAGAGAAATATATATGTATATATATAATACATATATAATAGAAATTATATAAATATATATATATATAATATATATATATATATATATATATATATATATATATATATATATATATAAATGGGCTGCAATTGGTATGCTGATCATCCACCCTCCAATCATCAAACTTACTAAGTTGCAGCCTCCTTGTCGCAGTGGTTTTTATTTTATTTAAGATTAAAGTTATTCATGATCGTGCATCTGGCATCGCTATAAGTGCCAATAACACAGCCCACAGGCCACCTCCGGGAAGCGGCCTCAACTTTCATGGGTCATGGCTGTACAAGAAACTCGATTACGCTGAAGAAGTTTAGGCACATTTTTTACTTGTAAAACCTTTTCGGTTTTCATTACGAAGGAAAGACAGACAATGGAAGTGCAATTATCAATATTATCAATATCATCTGACACGTGCACAGATTACAAATTCTTAAGCAGATTGAAATTAAGATCTTGAAAGAAATGGAAGGAACCAATCACCGCTTCTTTACGGAACAGCGTCGCCCAATCAGAACCTCGGAAATCTCCGCTGTTTAAGAATAAGAAATACTTAGAAGTGTCAGTTACCTGGTCAGTGGGTTGCTAGCGAGTTTGACGACGTACCGAGGATACGGTGTCTTTGTTCTTTAGTGTTATTATCGGCGTTTTTAGCGTTATATGCAAGTAACCTTCCGTGAACTATGTCTCCAAGTGGTAGTGAGCATGCTGGTCCCTCGTGGACTCCTAGATCTTCAGGTGACGTCAAGAAATAGTGATGTTGGCCTCTCGGTAGCTAGAAGGAGCCACTGACAATGTTGACATCAGCAGAGCATAGCCCTACTGAACACATTTTCGAATAACATCGTTATATTTCAGGTATTTTCGGGAGATATGAAACAAAAACAATTTGCTGATCCAAAGTCCTCACTCAGATATATGTTTTTTCTTAATAAACAATGCTTTCGGGTAAAGTGATTGTGGGTAACGTGTCTAGGGGAGGGAGTACGAGAGCCACAAGCTGAAAGTCGACGGTTCGCCTTTTGGTCGCCTACTCGCTGTAACTTCATTTGAAGTATTTCACATATTTTTTTAGCACATTGGAGTGAATTGCATTGCAGTCAGAAGAGACAGGGAAAATATTAACTTGTTTTTAATGTCAAGATTCATTTAAAACGTGAGTTTCGTGAAATTCATTGTAAAACATACCGGGGAGGTTAAAGGAACAACCATTGTTGCCGGAGAACCACTCCAGCTGATCAGAGTAATAGCGTCCATTTCTTTGTTCTGTGAGATTTTGCTTGATATTTGTAAACTTATTTCCTTTCCTCACATAATCTCTAATATGTTTCGATATCCACAGTATATAACAAGGCAATGGAGAACTTCTAGTGACCGGGGTAGTAGGATAAACGTACTGGGCCCTCTCTGTAGTGTAGCCGTATAAGCTTAATTCAGTACCATTCTCATATGAAAGCATACCTGACTTCATTAATGACCACGAATTAAAGAGTTTCCACGTGACTCATATAATAATATAGTATATATATATATATATAATATAATATGGATATATATATATATATATTATATATTACTTTATTTAATGATGAATTTGGTAATTTTTTACTCGTTCCTGGCCTACTAAACACTTAGGTCTAGGGTCACAGCTCACATTGTTCATGTCTCATATATAACATATTTTGAATATAATAATATTCTTACAAGTAATGCAGGCTTATTAAAAGAATTAATTGTTTTTTTATCCTAATGTTTCAATGTTTTTACCAAAGCTGATTGCCATTAGAATACGCGTTCTTAATTCGGTCATGGATTAGTTCAAGATAAACCGGGTGTCATTCTCTGTGGCTTTTCTTTTTACCTTCCCGTTATGTTTTTACAAATGGCCAGTTTCATTAATTTCACATTTCAAGTTGTTTCTGTTCAAGAGTTGATAATTACACGTGCTTTGTTAATTTACACTTTTTTTGTTAATTTTAGGATGATTTTACCTAATTTGCTTTAGAATCTATGATGGGTTGCCGATGAGATTGTATCATGCTTACCGAAATCACGACTGTTCATTTGTTTATCTCCTTAACTTTGGCACTTGACTCAACGTATATTAGAGGTAGAAATGTGGACAAGCAGTTAATTTTTTCTTCATATTACCTGGTACTTATCTGAAATTCCAGCAATGTTATTCGGGTATTTTTCATTTA
>NC_087213.1:1129191-1146691 GCF_015104395.2 Macrobrachium nipponense | reverse complement strand
ATTCGATTGGATTTGTAACCCAGAGCAGCTCCTGGGACAGAGCCGTCCAACAATGGTATTATAATTGATCATAGAAGTCCCCTTTGGACGTAAATAATGAATCAAAGGCGGAGACCCGTTTCCTGTTTCACAGGTGAGGCGTCCTCTACAGGATAGCGAAAGTGCTTGTACTCTCTCTCTCTCTCTCTCTCTCTCTCTCTCTCTCTCTCTCTCTCTCTCATTTATACTACCATATAAATCCTAATATTCTACCCTCTGTTTCAATTCTCTGTAGAGATGAAAAATTTTTGTAATAGATAAAATAATGGAATTCGCCAACCATTTCTCCTTTCTGCTCTCTCCTCTCTCCTCTCTCTCTCTCCTCTCTTCTCCTCTCTCATTACTTGCATTTATACTCTTGTCATAAAGCTACAGATAATGTACCTGCTGTTTGGTAACAGAAAAGAACGCGCCCCGGTCTCTCTCTCTCTCTCTCTCTCTCTCTCTCTCTCTCTCTCCAACCGAGAGAAATGCTTCAGCCCTTAAGCGGAAAATCACTTCAGACGTTTGTCCTTGTCACATCAAAGATGAACCGGGTTCCATGTAACGGGAGAAGTTGCGACTTGTACGCCATGCAAAATGACCACTTAAATCAGGACCAGAAATTATATTCAATTTTAGACGAACTTCGGAATTGGCGTCGTGTCTATTTTTTTTTCTTTTTTTAAGATTTTATCGGGGAATTGGGAATGGAGGGAGGGGGTTGATTTCGAATGTCAAATGCTTCTCCTTTTTTTTTTTTTTTTTTTTTAGCTAATGCTTGTAAATTCATCACGCATTTAGCGTCTTTCAGCTGACTATTATTTTTCGTTCGTATTTTTTATATCTCGAGACTAAGCATTGGTCTCTAAATGTTTTCCTTTATGGGAGTGCTATTTATTGTGTTATTGCTTAGGTCTGAGAGATGATTAAGTCTTTCTTAAATAATTGCATTCATGAGACCACCCAGTAAACATTCTGTAGCGCAAAATAATAATAATAATAATAATAATAACAATAATAATAATAATAATAATAATAATAATAATAATAATAATAATAATAATAATAATAATAATAATAATAATAATATTGCATCAGCTGCATTCAACTTGTAAATAGTCTTCTCTATTTTTCTAATAATAGCTTTCTCTCTGCTACTGGCGAGTATTGCGCCGATATTACTCATCAGGAGGAGTCAATTTCGGGGATATTGCTTAAAATCTATTTGTCACAGTAAATGAACAAATCAAAATATAAGTCGATCTAGTGGCCAACGTTTCTCTCGGTATCATCCGAGCATGATCACGGCAGTGGGTCGGAGTAGACTGTAGGTGTTGTGTTGTTGTTGTTTGAGTATTAAGCTGGCTTTATGCCAGCACGGGCTTTAGCTAATGAGCAGCCCGTAGGTCATTTGAATTATTTTTAGGTGCATTGGTGATTTAAGGATATGAGGCGATCTTTTTATTTGTGATCTCTATGGAATATGCAGGTGGAATGTTATGAATTCAAAGGTGAAAGGAAGGGTGAATAGGCGAGGTTACAAACCCCTTTAAACCCTAAGGTACCCATTAGTAGAAGATAAAGATCGATAGTAGCGAGTCCTGGCGAGTCAGAGATGGCCAGAAGGAAATCGAAAAATTTATCGTCGTAGAAAAACGGGAAAAAAAAGTATATTATTCTATGGAGTTCAAGTACCATATTTCATTAATCGATGATAGAAAAAAAGCGCCGATCGTTAGTGGTAGGGATCGACGAGAGAAGAACGAAATTTTATGAGTTTTTAGAAACAGCACAACAAAAGGAAGCAACAGCTTAAGCGGTAGTTAGAGTGACAGTTGAAATATTCGGTCGTTAGACGTTAGGCGGCCGAAAAACGGATGGGAAATGAAGATTATTTAGTGATAGAAAAAGCAGTTAGTGCTACAAACAGCACTTTTCGTGAAGCGGCGATCGTTATGTTGGAGATCTGAATCTATAATCTTCTGACAGGAGGTCATCTGGGAGACTGATCTCCAGGTCTAACATATCGTGGACGAGCTCAGAGAACAGCTGATGACCACTTCCACTGTCATTATTGTAGATGGCTTTGTGAAAGAATGCATTAAACTCATCGTAGGTCAGCAGGAACTTTCTGATTTGATATTTTCCTACGAGGAAATAGTCGCTTCCGACGTTCACAGTTCTATATTCTGGTTTGCAAGTCTGAGTTTCGCTGTTATGCTTAGCTACTAACTCCTCTGTTTGCGTTCCCGCTCCTTTATGCAAAACGGGAGCTAATGTCGGTATCTCGATCTGCATTTCTTCTTCAACTGTGTCTTCGGCGATGCAAGCTTTCGGGGGGGTGACCTGAGGGGTTGGGGGAATGTCCATAGGGGGAGGAGGGAGAGGGGCGGGAGTTTGGCGATACGGAGAAGATGAGGGGGTGGGGATATGGTGCCGAGATTAGGGAGGTCGAGTGGTTTGTGGTGCAGGAGGCAGATTCGTTCTTGGATCGAACCTGGGGTTGTTGGAGGTTTCCTGGGCGGTGATGGTTGCCGAGGCCTTGCAGGTGGAGGAGGGATGCCCTTCGTCTTCCAAATTCTTTGAAGTCTTACAGGACATCCTTTGAACCACGCATGATGTTGCTGGCTGCAATTGGGGCATCGGGCAACTGTGTGGTCCTTTTCCTTGTATTTTTTCAAGCACACTTCTGTTTCGTGTTTTGCACTGCACACTCCACAGATGTGTTCTGATTTACACTCGTTTTTGTGATGGCCATACCTCTGACACTTGAAGCATCTCAGAGGCTCTGGTACGAAGGCTTCAGTCTTGTAGGTGCCTAGAATCCCAAGGCTGACCCTGGCCGGAATTTGGCCCTTAAAAGTGGCTTCAATTTTTAGTTTCCTGTCCGTCTTTGGCAGTACATCTCTTGGCTTCCATGATGTTGGGAACCTCGAGGACTCGATCGATAGTGATATATTTGGGGACTTTGCAAATCATCCCCTTGCTGATTTTTGAAGCAGGATCAAGTAGGTGGCACAGGTTGTCTTTCTTTAGTAGTGCCGCAGATTTTTGGTCCTTGGGAGTAATTATAAATTCTCCCCTTAAGTTTGGTCTGGCTATGAGGTTGGCATCTGGATATTTTTTCTCGAGGGCCCGGACTGCAGCCTGGCCCTCGATAGTCTGGCCCTCGATTGTGACAGCTTTAAACTTCGGAAGTGTCGGGAAATCCACGTAACTCGCCGTATTCGGTGCCGAAGTCGTAGGGAGCAGGTTATTATTTGTCGAAATTGGTGGCAAAATCTTCTTCTGTTTCTTCTTCTTCTTCTTCTTCCTTACTGTAGCGAAGCCTTGCTCGTCCTCCAAAGGCGGGTCCTCCCTGGGATTACCGGGCAAAAGGGGTCTCTTGGAGGCCATACTTGTCAAAAATAAAGGTTTGTTTTGGCGAGAGTAATGTCGCAAGGATGACTAACGTGTTACGTAACCCGATGGTGGAGGTGTTGTCAAGATCTACTCAATATATAGCACCAGGTCAGCAGGGGGTCAACCGGGATCTGCGTTTTCATTGGCTGGTGGCGCAATACGCTCCAGCTATTGGTTGAAAGAAGTTTTCTTCAAGACGCTTCTCGTCGTTGAAGGTTGCGCTGTTGCAGTCTAGCTGACCGTCAAGGCTGGGGCATAACTTCCCTGAGCTTTGTGTCACGAGACGACACTCCCGATCAAAGAATACCAGATGAGATAAGCACCCCAGCAGCCAATGACAACGCGAGCCATCATGACACAACGCCCAGGGAAGTCATGCCCCAGCCTCGACGGTCAGCTAGGCTGCAACAGCGCAACCTTCAACGACGAGAAGCGTCTTGAAGAAAACTCCTTTCAACCAATAGCTGGAGCGCATTGCGCCACCAGCCAATGAAAACGCAGCTCGCGGTTGACCCCCTGCTGACCTGCCGCTATATATTGAGTAGATCTTGACAACACCTACATGACAGGTGAAACTGGAAGAACCTACGTACCAAGGAACCCCAGACAGTTCTCCTCAACATACCAATCATGCTGAAGATCATCAACTGGAATACTGGTGGAATAAGGACAAAGGCAGCCACACTAATTGCAGTCTGCAAAACAGAAAATGTGGACATCATTCTACTTCAAGAAACCATGCTAACAACTGGGACAAAATTCAGAATAACTGGAAATAATGTCTACACAACCCCATGCATAGGCACAGACAGAGGATTGGCAATTCTCGTCAAGAATACAATCCTAACAGCGAGAACACACAACCCAATCCCCGTGGCAACAATTGTGGGAAACCCTAGCAGTGAGAATCACACTGCTAAACCAGAGGATAGATATATACAACATATATAGAAAAATACATAGAGAAGAACCAGGAGAACTACAGCTCACACAGCTCTTCGCACACGCAGCAGATTAGCAGATTCACCAACAATTATATGTGGGGACTTCAACGCACATCACCCTCTGCTATCATCCCCATCGACCACAAACCAACCTGGAGAGCACATAGCTTTCTCTCTAGATGAGTTTGAAGGAGTCTCACTATTCAACTCAGGGCAACCTACACACATAAGAGGAGGCAGATTAGATTTGACATTTGCCACAACAACAATCAGACACCTAACAAGGTGGCAAGTACACACGGCACTAGTAAGCGATCACTTTGCCACAGTAACAGAGTTGGAGATGCAGCAACTACCGCCAATACCGCCACCTCCTCCGACATGGAACCAAGACCTAGCAGACTGGGTTGTATTTTGTCTAGCCCTTGAAGAGTGGGCAGCACAGCACACACCTCCAGAAGACATAGATTAGCTAGAAAAAGATCTAGTTGAGGCTATACACAATGCTGCAAACAGGGCAATGCCCATGAGAGTAGGAAGAAGAGACCACACCTACAAAGACTCCTGGTACTACTGCCCAGAAGTAAGAAGACTGAAAACCCTACTGAACTCGGTAACAAAAAACTACAGGAAAAGAAGGACAACAGAAAACAGGGAACTGCTACAAGCAGTCAAAAAAGATGTTCAACAGCAGCTGCAAGAAATAAGAATTGAAAAGTGGATGGAATGGTGTACAAAACTATCACAGTACACATCTCTCTCGGAGCTATGGAAGTGGCTGAACAGAGTAGCCGGAAAGAAGAGAACACCCGTAGCAACTCACCCTCACCCATTAGAAGAAGCGGAATAACTAGCAACATCCTTCGCCAATAGGACTAGCTCAGGTAACCTCTCCCCGGAAACAAGAAGAATTCAGGATCAACTAGCACCGATTAGATGGGAGGAGATCGATGCGGCCTGCCACAGACTAGATGATACTGACACCCCTTACACAGTAGAGGAACTAAAAGCAGTTTTTAAAGTTGGCAGAGACACAGCACCGGGAGCAGACAGGATAACATACACCATGATCAGCAAAATGGGTACTGCAGGAGAAACAGCCTTTCTGAGAATCCTGAACAAAACACACATCGAACACACAAGACCACAAACCTGGCGGCAGCAGGACACGCAGCCAATCCCCAAACCTAAAGATCCAGAGAACCCAAGACCAATCGCATTGGTGTCATGCATTGAGAAAACTGGAGAAAAAATGGTACTGAATAGAATGAAGTACAAGATTGGTCCACTGCACAAGCAGCTATATGCATATCAGGAAGGAGTCGGAACTACAGAGTGCATAACAGATGTTCTCAGCTACATAAATCAGAAGAAGGCCACAGTAGTCTTCATAGATTTTGAAAAGGCTTTTGAACTAGCCAGTCCAGCAGCAATACTTCAGTCAGTAGTAAGGAAGGGAGTCCAAGGACACTTACTAGCCTGAACAAAAAACTACGTACTGGGAAGGCAGGCCAGAGTAAAATTCCAAGGAGTGATGTCTACATTCCACGACTTGGAAAATGGCACCCCTCAGGGAGGAATTCCGAGACCATTTCTATTCAATATACTAATGGAGAATATAGCCTCCCTGCAGCTTCCAGAAGGCATAGAAATCTTCATCTATGCCGATGATGTGTGTGTAGTAGCAAGAGGAGCTGTTAGAGTACCCAGAATGCAAAGGGCACTCAATGACATCAACAATAAATCAAAAGAGCTAGGCCTTAAAATAAACATATATAAAACAAAGGCCATGACAATAAAAGCCCACAGACTGCTGCAACCACTAACAATAGGAGCTGAGCCCATAGAATGAGTAGACAGCTACATGTACCTGGGAGTTGTCATAGACCAGCAGCTAACTTTCAAGGAGGAAATCAAGTACTTGAGAGAAAGAGCAAATGCAAGACTGGCCGCCATGAGATACATGTCATCCCTGAAGGAGGGAGCAAATGAACACATACAAAGGAAGTACTACCTAGCCTGCACCAGAACTTTGGTGGACTATGCTGCCCCCACTCTGATGAGGCTGACAGAGCCTCAGAAAGAATCACTGGAGGTCATTCAAAACAATGCAATGAGGCTCATGCTAGGAGCACCCACATGGACAAGGCTGTGCAACCTCAGGCTTGAAACTAACTTGCCAAAACTAGAGGATGGGATTGCACAGCGAAATGCAAGCACAATGGCCAAGATGTTCCTCTCAGAAACAGACTCCATCTCTAGGAAAAGAGCCAGAGAGGAACTTGCTAAACACTCAGAGATTCAAACTTCGAGTTCCTATGGTAAGGACCAAAGTGACAACATCAAGAGTCTAGGTATGGCAGAGACTGCTGCAGCTAGGTCCAGACACAACACAGGGCACACAACAACTACCACCCTGGAAGAAGGACACTGCAATATACAAATACACAAGCCTGCCAAGAGCAAAAGAGGACTGCACAAGAGAAGAGCTAAGAGTGGCGCTCTATGAAGCAATCAGAAATACTGAGACCATAGGGGAACAAACATACTACACAGATGGCACTGTAGATCCTGAGAATCAAACTACGGGAGCTGCAGTATATTCAAGAAACTTCACAGCCTGCTGGAGGACCTCCAACCACGCCTCCACTATGCAGACAGAGTTAACAGCAATAAGACAGGCACTGCTGTACTCACTGGAGAATTAAGAAGGGCCTGTAATCATCCACACCGACTCAAAGTCCTCAATGCAAGCCCTGCAACAACAGAAAAATAAAGAAAATAAGGCACTGCTGGCTGGAATTAAAACACTGCTACACCAGCACAGCGAAAGAGGAAGACCTGTCACCTTAAACTGGATACCCAGTCACATAGGAATTCCAGACAACGAGAGGGCTGATGAGCTAGCCAAAAGTACAAAACACATTGACAGAGTGCAAATACATATACAACCTGCACTGCAACAAATCAAGAATGCAATGAAACCACTCTGCAAAGAAAAATTGCTAAAAGACCATCGTGAGTGGGTAGAAAAGAACTCACCGTCTGCCAGATGGTATAAGACATCGACTGATCTAGTGCCTCCAAGAAAACTTGCTGTGATCATCCACAGAACAGACTCAGGCTAGGATATAAAGCCTGCTGGGAAATTGTGGAAAACAGTGTCAGAACATGTGAACACTGTCAAGAAGAAACACAGCAACCACTCCTGCACTACCTGCTGGAATGCAGAGAACCAGCACAGCTAAGAGGTGCAGCACAAAATGAATTACCTGCACAAGATGCAGAGCATGCAGCTGCCACAGTCACAAAGACAATCATTGAAAACTTAGAAGAGCATGCCCAGGTGCTCTACAACCTACCTCCACCAAGGTAAAGAAACTAATAAGTGACATCAACCACCCTCATCACATCCCCTCACTGTAAGGCTCTATCCACATCATCCACTATCATTCTTTTAAACTTTACCTACAACTGAATATCCTCCGCAGGGACCCAAGGGAGTAAAGGGTTGGACAACCCCACCTGCACCGCTTCTCTGATATTCGAAAGCCTTACATTCTTTCAAACTTCTACTAATATAGACATGATGGCCCTCTCTTACTGACACCATCATCCTTCCCTTGTCCCACTCCTATCTCTACACTGAAGATATTTCTAATTTCAAAAATAACCGTGTACCTAATGAATCTTTTCAGATCACCTACGGTCCGAACAAGGGAAAGGCCCGTGCCAACAAGAAGTGTTGGCTTAATACAACAACAACAACAACAACACCTACAGTCTACTCCGACCCACTGCCGTGATCATGCTTGGATGGTACCGAGAGAAACGTTGGCCACTAGATCGACTTATATTTTGATTTGTTCATTTACTGTGACAAATAAATAAATTTTAAGCAATATCCCCGAAATTGACTCCTCCTGATGAGTAATATCGGCGCAATACTCGCCAGTTGTAGTAGCAGAGAGAAAGCTATTATTAGAAAAATAGAGAAGACTATTTACAAGTTGAATGCAGCTGATGCAGCAATATCTTTCAATAAAACTTGTTTGAAGAGGGTCACTTCCAATAATAATAATAATAATAATAATAATAATAATAATAATAATAATGGCTCAAAAACTTCAAGGCCCTACACCCACGAATAGCAGAACAACCCCAGCATTGTATCTCAAATCACCATGCACCCAAATGGATGACCACAGGAAGAACATCCTTAGTACAAAAAGACAAGAGTAAGGGAAATATAGCCAGTAACTACAGGCCTATCACCTGCCTACCAATAATGTGGAAGTTACTAACAGGTATCATCAGTGAAAGGCTATACAACTACCTAGAGGAGACAAACACCATCCCTACCAACAGAAAGGCTGCAGAAGGAAGTGTAGGGGCACAAAAGACCAGCTCCTGATAGACAAAATCGTAATGAAAAACGGTAGGAGAAGGAAAACCAACCTAAGCATGGCTGGATAGACTATAAGAAAGCCTTCGACATGATACCACACACATGGCTAATAGAATGCCTGCCAAAATATATGGGGCAGAGGAAAATACCATCAGCTTCCTCAAAAACTACAATGTGCAACTGGAATACAATACTTACAAGCTCTGGAATAAGACTAGCAGAGGTTAATATCAGGAGAGGGATCTTTCCAGGGCGACTCACTGTCCCCACTACTCTTTCGTAGTAGCATGATTCCCATGACAAAAGTACTACAGAAGATGGATGCCGGGTACCAACTCAAGAAAAGAGGCAACAGAATCAACCATCTGATGTTCATGGACGACATCAAGCTGTATGGTAAGAGCATCAAGGAAATAGATACCCTAATCCAGACTGTAAGGATTGTATCTGGGGACATCAGAATGGAGTTTGGAATAGAAAATGCGCCTTAGTCAACATACAAAAAGGCACAAAGTAACGAGAACTGAAGGGATAAAGCTACCAGATGGGAGCAACATCAACACATAGATGAGACAGGATACAAATACCTGGGAATAATGGAAGGAGGAGATATAAAAACACCAAGAGATGAAGGACACGATCAGGAAAGAATATATGCCAGAGACTCAAGGCGATACTCAAGTCAAAACTCAACGCCGGAAATTATGATAAAAGCCATAAAACACATGGGCAGTGCCAGTAATCAGATACAGCGCAGGAATAGTGGAATGGACGAAGGCAGAACTCCGCAGCATAGATCAGAAAACCAGGAAACAAATGACAATACACAAGGCATACACCCAAGAGCAAATACGGACAGATATACATAACACGAAAGGAAGGAGGGAGAGGACTACTAAGTATAGAGGACTGCGTCAACATTGAAAACAGAGCACTGGGGCAATATCTGAAAAACCAGTGAAGACGAGTGGCTAAAGAGTGCATCGGGAAGAAGGACTAATAAAAGTAGACGAAGACCCAGAAATATACAGAGACAGGAGAAAGACAGAAAGAACAGAGGACTGGCACAACAAGCCAATGCACGGACAATACATGAGACAGACTAAAGAACTAGCCAGCGATGCAATTGGCAATGGCTACAGAGGGGGAGAGCTAAAGAAGGAAACTGAAGGAATGATAACAGCGGCACAAGATCAGGCCCTAAGAACCAGATATGTTCAAAGTACGATAGACGGAAATAACATCTCTCCCATATGTAGGAAGTGCAATACGAAAAATGAAACCATAAACCACATAGCAAGTGAATGCCCGGCACTTGCACAGAACCAGTACAAAAAAGAGGCATGATTCAGTGGCAAAAGCCCTCCACTGGAGCCTGTGCAAGAAACATCAGCTACCTTGCAGTAATAAGTGGTACGAGCACCAACCTGAGGGAGTGATAGAAAACGATCAGGCAAAGATCCTCTGGGACTATGGTATCAGAACGGATAGGGTGATACGTGCAAATAGACCAGACGTGACGTTGATGACAAAATCAAGAAGAAAGTATCACTCATTGATGTCGCAATACCATGGGACACCAGAGTTGAAGAGAAAGAGAGGGAAAAAATGGATAAGTATCAAGATCTGAACATAGAAATAAGAAGGATATGGGATATGCCAGTGGAAATCGTACCCATAATCATAGGAGCACTAGGCACGATCCAAGATCCCTGAAAAGGAATCTAGAAAAAACTAGAGGCTGAAGTAGCTCCAAGTCTCATGCAGAAGAGTGTGATCCTAGAAACGGCACACATAGTAAGAAAAGTGATGGACTCCTAAGGAGGCAGGATGCAACCCGGAACCCCACACTATAAATACCACCCAGTCGATTGGAGGACTGTGATAGAGCAAAAAAAAAAAAAAAAAAAAAAAAAAAAACAAAAAAAAAAAAAAAAAAAAAAAAAAAAAAAAAAAAAAAAAAAAAAAAAAAATAATAATAATAGCTACTTCAGCAGCATACACTTGTAGAGATTATCTATATTTTGCGAATAGCGGCTTTTTCAGTGCTACTTAAACAGGCCAGTAGAGCGCCTATAGAGGTCATGGTAAAATACAGGGTCAAAATAGGTGTATATATTTGAATTTTACAGATAAACTATGATACCATAGTCATCAAAGTCATTAACGATTCTCTCTCTCTCTCTCTCTCTCTCTCTCTCTCTCTCTCTCTCTCTCTCCTCTCTCTTTCTTAAAAGCAACCACAGATATAAGGAGGACGGACACCGCACCAAGATCAGTCCACCCTCAGCTTCCCAGCCCGAGGATGTCTGGCAGCTCCAGACGAAAGCTCGCTTTAAGAAAGAGAGAGAGAGAGAAGTCGTTAATGACTTTGATGACTATGGTTATCATAGTTTATCTGTAAAATTCAAATATATACACCTATTTTGACCCTGTATTTTACCATGACCTCTATAGGCGCTCTTCTGGCCTGTTTAAGTAGCACTGAAAAAGCCGCTATTCGCAAAATAGAGAAGAATCTCTACAAGTGTAATGCTGCTGAAGTAGCCATTACTTTTAATAAAGTATGCTTGAGAGAGGGTCTGCTTCCTAAGTACAATAATAATAATAATAATAATAATAATAATAATAACGGTTCTCTGTTACGCCTGTGTAACGGTGAATTCCTTGTTCCTTACGAATTACAATGTTAATACCAAACCAACAAGAACAATGCTTTTTCTTGGTTGTAGTAATAATAATAATAATAATAATAATAATAATAATAAGATGAAGAACAGCTTTCTGTTACTCTTACGTAATAGTAAATTCTTGTTTCTTACGAATAATAACAGTAAAACCAAAGTAACAGGAATAATGCTTTCCTCGTTCAACTGAGAATTCCGTGATATTTTCACAAGTCTCCACAGGGCTTATATCAGCATATTCAGGAGGCGAGGCGCCGCATAGTCACCAAGAACACAATGGAGCAGAAAATTACTCAATTTTGGGAGTCTCCTCTTGGACCTCCCCCCCTCCTCGCCACGGTAGCAGAGATCGGATATTATTTTTCAATATTCTCTTCGGCGACCACGGAAAGGAAAGGGAAGTGAATATGCGAGATTTTTTTTTTTTTTTTTTTTTTTTTTTTTTTTTTGCTCAGGATGACCGGCCATCCATATTTTATATTGGCCATTATCGTTACGCAATTCGGAGGAAAAAGGAATTAGCGAAGGTTTAAATTCCCCGTCTTGCGGAATACCGAATATCACACGGACAAAAGAGGAGAAATTAGAGTAGGTTTAAATACCTCACCTTGTGGAATGCCCAGTGTTACGCGAATTGATAGGGATGAATTAGCGTAGGCTTCAAGCATTCGCCTTCCTTGTGGAATGCCAAGTATGACATGTTATGGGCATTAGCGATCTTCTGCTTGAGGCAATAACATGGTCCCTTAGCCTCCTAAATAGTACCTATTCATTCAGTTTTTCTAATAGACTTCTCTCTCTCTCTCTCTCTCTCTCGTCTCTCTCTCTCTCTCTCTCTCTCTCTCTCTATATATATAATATATATATATATATATATATATATATATATATATATATATGTGTGTGTATGTGTGTATATATATATATATATATATATATATATATATATATATACATATATATATATATATATATATATATATATATATATATATATATATATAGTATATACTATATATATATATTATGTATGTATATATATATAATATATATATATATATATATATATATATATATATATATATATATACACTATACATATATATATTACGTCAAACCCAGGAACAATAAACTCGAAATACGACGGAAGACGCAGCGTCTCCCATTTTGGGAAAATAAAAAAAAGGCCCGATGGGCAATTCATTTCATAATTTATGAAGGCCCGAGTGCATTATTCAGCCTCGTTGTCCCATCACTCACCCCATGCTTTCAGGCTGCCTTCATAAATTCGGGTAATTAGTGGATCCCTTCGCAAATTGTGAGGTTTCAGGCGGTGATTTTTCCTCATTTTTTTTCTCTGTGAGGATGAAAGGAAAATATTATTAACATAAACTTTGACTTTTCTCTGTAGATTTCCTTATGGAATGCAGTACAGAATTCAAAGACAGAGACCAACCAAGCGCTGGCATCTACGATGACGTCATTTAGAGCTAAAAGGGAAACTGAGAGTAAAAGAAAAAAAAAATTAGAGCAAAAAAAAAAGAAGTTTGAAAGGCGGAACAGGAGGAAAGAGTTATGAAAGACAGCGAATATGAACGGAGGTACAGCCGAAGGAATGAAAGGGTTGCACCTCGCGTGGAGTTCACTGACGGCGCTACTTGCTCTACGTGAAATAAATGGTCATACAGTTATCGATGCACGAAAAGACGTGGTAAATAAAAGCGCCAATCCCGTATTGTCGTCAATGCACCTCACCCGGTGCACTGTAGGCATTACTTAAGGTTCTTTGCCGCTTCTCTTCGGCCAGCAGTTGCAACCATTTTCATTCCTTTGACTGTACCTCCTTTCATATTCCCTTTCCTCCCCCCTTCCTAACAACTGTGTCATAGCGCAACTGCCAGGTTTTCTTCCTGTTAAACCTCTCAAACCCTTTTTGGGTCAATTCTAGATTCCGATTTTCTAATAATCAAACGCCAAAGTCATCAAATTAATGACGGCAAGTTCAAACGATATCGTTAAACAATCAAGAAATAAATTTCTAATCCGATCCTTCAGCATTCTGTACCCTGCACAGAATCCTACTTAATAATCTGTTTAATTAATATTTAAACACTTCAATATCTCCATTTTCGTCATCCGTGTCTCTCTCTTTCCTTCACTCTTTCTTTCTTTCTTGGCACGGGGAGGGAGAGAGACGTTGCCATGGAAACCGGATGCCTTTGGTTGTCGGATCATTAATTATACTGGGAATGAGAGAGCGGGACACCCCTGCTAAATGACGGACTCGTTGTGAATTTGGGCTTAAGCGTCGCTAAACATATCTTGCCGAGTGGTTCCACTTGGTGGCTACGATTGCCACAAAATGTTCTGTTCATGCCTTGGAAAATGAGGCTTCTGGTAATGATTATCTTAATAGGAGAGGTGGTTTATTTATAGATTATTATTATTATTATTATTATTATTTTTTTTTTTCATTATTATTATTATTATTATTATTATTATTATTATTATTATTATTATTAATTTTTTTTTGGTTTATCACAGTCCTCCAATTCGACCGGGTGGTATTTACAAGTGTGGGGTTCCGGTTTGCATCCTGCCTCCTTAGGAGTCCATCACTTTTCTTACTATGTGTGCCGTTTCTAGGATTCACACTCTTCTGCATGAGTCCTGGAGCTACTTCAGCCTCTAGTTTTTCCAGATTCCTTTTCAGGGATCTTGGGATCGTGCCTAGTGTTCCTATGATTATGGTTATAATTTCCACTGGCATATCTCATATCCTTCTTCTTCTTCTTCTCTTCTCTTCTTCTTCTTCTTCTTATTATTATTATTATTATTATTATTATTATCATTATTATTACAATCAAAAGCCACAGTAGTGTTAAAATATATTATTGTACAATGGTAAAAAATACAAGGAGAGACTTTCGGATACTGCTCCGTATCCCTCTTCAGTCCTATTCAATTTTATAGCCTCGTTACGGAGGTTCCTTAATTCATTATTATTATTATTATTATTATTATTATTATTATTATTAATTATTATAAATAATATTTCTGATCCTGTGGTAGGGGTGTAAGAATACTACCACCGTAGGTCCTGTGTGTCGTAAAAGGCGACTAAAAGGACAGCTGCTACCTTGAAGTCTTACTTTTTAATAAAAGGCTAGGCCCACTGCCAATGCTGTGGAAATGACTGCCAATGATGTGGAAACTGCTGCCTTGCAGTTGTACTTTTTAGTAAAGGGGTAGGGCCACCGCCAATGACTGTGGAAACTGCTGCCTTGCAGTTGTACAATTTTTTGATAAAAGGCTAGGCGCACCGCCAATGACTGTGGAAACTACTGCCTTGCAGTCGTACTCTTTAGTAAAAGGCTAGGCCCACCGCCAATGACTGTGGAAGGGAAACCTGCTGCCTTGCAGTGTTACTCGTTTAGTAAAAGGCTAGGCCCACGCCAATGACTTGTGGAAACTGCTGCCTTGCAAGTCGTACCTCTTAGTAAAAAGGCTAGGGCCCACGCAATGACTGGGGAAACTTGGCTGCTTGCAGTCGTACTCTTTAGTTAAAAAGGCTAGCCACGCCAATGACTGTGGAAACTGCTGCCTTGCAGTCATACCTTTTAGTAAAAGGTTAGGCCCACTGCCAATGACTGGAAACTGCTGCCTTGCAGTCATACTTTTTAGTAAAAGGCTGGCCCCTCTACCAATAACTGTGTTTGGTGACAGCAAGGGCATATGGCCATAAAAACCCCCTTTGCCAAACAATAAACCATGCCTGATGATGCCTTTGACAGAAGGCAGTGGAGAAGGCGCATCAGGCAACCAACCCCTTAATGTATGGAGATGTTGTATATAGTTTATTATGATTATTATCATCGTTGTGAATGCTAGTAGGGCACGTGTTTGCGTATACTACAAATGTCTATGAGCGTGTGTGTAATTCCCACAGTCAATGACATAGAGTGGCGCTTGCCTTGCCGAGCGTGAGACCTCGAGCGGCCATATTGAAAGGTCTAGTTCCAGCTGATAGTGCTATACTTTATTACTATTATCATTCTTACTATTATTATTTTTAATAATTATTACTATTATTATTATATTATTAATATAACTACTTATATAATTGTTTTTACTTTAGTTATTAAAATTATTATTTTCGCTGTTATTATTATTATTGTTATTACTTGACCCAATTTCTCATAGAAAAATTACCATGCAAAATCAGGTTGGCCCAAGCCCTCCAACTATTGTGGTCAAGGCCTAAGCATCTGCTCTTGGATCTAAGCAATGACGAGCATAAATGATTCCTGTAAATTACAGGATTTTCTCTGCATACAGTCACTAAACACTAACTATGCAGTAATGTACTATGACTAAACGCTAAAACTGATACACTTGACAAAACACACACAATTACTATACACTCACACTCACTAAACACTCAATGAATACCCAACACTCACTAGGCACTCACTATACACTAAAAGCTCACTAAACTCTCATAAAATATTAAACACTCACTAAATAGTCATTGTATGCTAAAAACTCGGTAAATATTCTCTAAACACTCAGTTAATCCTAAACATTTATTTACAAAAAACACTCATTAAAAATATACTAAGCACTCGCTATACACTAAACATTCACTAAGGACTCACTAAACCCTAAATACTCACTGAACCCTAAGTACTCATTAAACCTCTAAACACTCATTAAACACTAAGCAGTCACTGAACATTGCCTAATCACTCATTAAGCACTCAGTAAACACTTACACACTAAACATTCACTAAACACTAACATTCATAAAAGAATAACTGAATATTGCACACAGAACTTTCACTTATCCATAAGCACGCACTTAACTCTTACGCACTTAATCCCTCCCTCTTCAACCATTTTTTTTTCTTCTTCAAACCCCTTGTCCTCTAGTCAAGGCCTAAATCTTCAATGTAAGTGTATTTTCTGGGAGGAGACGAGGTGGAATTTTGAATAATATTATATATATATATATATATATATATATATATATATATATATCATTTATATTAATATAGATTTTTATATTGCTTCAAACATACGTACACTCACACACACACACACACACACACACACACACACACACACACATATATATATATATATATATATATATATATATATATATATATATATATATATATATGTATATCTGTGTGTGCGTGTGTGTGTGTGGCCGCAAGGCTTGGCAGCGCCGCCCTGGTGGAAGATCACCGAACTATGTAGTACTGATATATCAGGCAGCGTCTCCAGATGAATGCCCTCTATGATTTTATCAGTGTGCGTGTACAGACATATCCATATGTGCGTGTGTGTGTGTGTGTTATTTACGTTCTCATTAAATACGGGGTGTCGTAATATATCACACTTTGATTGATTACGACCAGTGGGCAGCTTTATTAAATTCTCTCTCTCTTTCTCTCTCTCTCTCTCTCTCTCCAGCGTTATGAACCGTAGCTAAAATGGATATAGTGTTGTTTCGGTTGATTACCTAAGGAAAATAAATATTTTCCTGAATGTTCATTAGGTACATAGTTCCAAATTTTTAGTTACCTTTGGGTTAGAAAATATTTTATATATATATATATATATATATATATATATATATATATATATACACGTATATATATAATAACAATGATATCTTCTGTTGGAAATAATGACTTTCCCGTCTTCTTATTGTTTATTTTTTTTAGTATTGCTGAGATTGGTAAGCAATATGCCAATGGAGGACATGTCAAAAACTCTGGATTCAAGGGACAATAATAATAATAATAATAATAATAATAATAATAATAATAATAATAATAATAATAGTAATAATACTAATAATTCTTATTATTATAATAATAATAACCATATACCTTTTTTCATAAGAGGACCGTTTTGTACGGTTAATTATAAGATAAATTTTTACTGTTTTATTTAGTAGCATAAAATGTGTAACAACCTTTCATGTTCTACACGAAAAAAAAGGCAACGTCCGAAATGAAACGACC
>NC_087213.1:1116691-1124191 GCF_015104395.2 Macrobrachium nipponense | reverse complement strand
TCAGGAATAAGCGGAGTTGGGTCTTCATTATCATAAGGTTTTATTACTTTTTGTGAATCCTTTTGTGTATAAATTTGGGCACGTATCTAGAAGTTCAAGGTACATCAAATTCTATATAAAAGAAGAAACTTTTTTTTACCCAAATTGTTCTGGTTTTACTTATTAATTTACCATTCTGTTACTTCTTTCGATTGTGCATCATATTATTTGGAAGCGCCTCAGTGGCGTGGTCGGTATGGTATTGGCGTACCACCTCGGTGGCCGCGAGTTCGATTCTCGGGCATTCCATTGAGGAGTGAGAGATGTGTATTCTGCTGATAGAAGTTCACTCTCGACGTGGTTCGGAAGTCGCGTAAAGCCGTTGGTCCCGTTGCTGAATAACCACTGGTTCCATGCAACGTAAAAGCACAATACAAACAAACAAATAAACAACAACCATATTATTTGGACGCTTGGATTTTAAGTCAGTGGCCCCTGTGGTAGGTTTATTCCATATGAGTAGGGTTCATCTTCTGAATATTAATAATGATAATAATAATCATGAAAACAACTGTCTTTCATCAGAAATTTAAAATCGAAGTTATGTTTTCTTTAGTGTACAAGCCGAATTATGTTATTGCATGAACTGCATGAAATTGGCTTTGTGCAGGAAAAATCTGCAAAAGAAAGCGACATACTATCTTTATTAGGACAAAAGTTGTGACTTTCAGTAGGAAACAATTCAGCTGCAAGAAGTCACAGAATTATTGGAGAGACACAAAAACGACCGCTCAGTTATGAGGAAAGAAAAACTAAATTATCTGCAGAAAAACATTTTCTCTCCAAAATCACGATTGCAAAAAGACTTTTGCCTGCTTGCCTTGCCACAAACACCGGCATCAGGTGAGAGATAAAATGTCCTCTTTCCCATCACTGTTTTAACCCGATTGCTTCCCAGATAAATGTAACAGGTTTCAGTCCCCCCCAGGGAGTTTGGAAACAGAGGTAAAGAGTGGGAGCGGAGAGGTGATACATCTCTCTCTCTCTCTCTCTTTCCCTTCTCTCTGAGAGAGAGAGAGAGAGAGAGAGAGGCGACATATTCTGGCCCCAGAGGGAGAAAGAGAGAGAAGTAAGGATTCTTAACGCTTCAGACTGAGTGTGTGAAAAGAGAGAGAGAAAGAGAGTGACAGAGATTGGGGAAATATCATTCTGTCTTCAGAAGGAGAAAGTGAGAGGACTAAGGACTCTTAATTCTGCACACACACACACACACACAGAGTTCATCCTGTATCCCCAGAAAGAAAGACACTTTATACACACACCCACCCACACATGCACGGAGTAAGGCAGACAGGGAATATATTGCTCTCTCTCTCTCTCTCTCTCTCTCTCTCTCTCTCTCTCTCTCTCTCTCTCTCTCTATATATATATATATATATATATATATATATATATATATGTGTGTGTGTGTGTGTGTGTATGTATATATATATTACACACATACGTACTACATGTGTGTTTATGTGGGAGTATATGCATAGACTGTGTAAGATATGGAGCTGAATTTTATTATTGTTAAACTCTCTCTCTCTCTCTCTCTCTCTCTCTCTCTCTCTCTCTCTCTCTCTCTCTCTATCTCTCTCTCTCTCGCTCTCTCTCTCTCTCTCTCTCTCTCTCTGCTCTCTCTCTCTCTCTCTCTCTCTCTCATCTATCTAACTTAATGATTTATAGTAATTCAAACTATTTCCTCCTAAAAACGTTAGTCGACTCTATTCGAAGTGTTTAGAAACGGGGGTTTTCTTTGTTTCTGAAAGCGTTCGAATTTTACCCTAAATCTTAGTCCCGTCGTATCCGTTAGGATGGTTTAATATGAGCAGTCAACGACCGTTTCGTTTACGCTCGTTGGTTAATTAATCGTCATTGCCAGTCTCGAATTCAGAGGTATTGAAGGTTAAGAAATTAGAGTCATTTTTATCATCAACGCTGTGTCATATACTCCAATCTTTCAGGGAATTTTGTTTACGTTTTACGTTTATGGTAGCAATAATGCTAATGGATTAAATACCACATCAGTGTATGTATAAATATAAACGATTCTTCTTTTTTACATTTATATGTTTTGACAGCTGGTTACAAAATTAACATTTCACAACGAGTGGTTATCTCCGGGCCATTTGCTAGCATTGTATTTGGGCAGCAAACTGGGCTTTTAAAAAGACCACCCATTCGACAGTTAAAACATGACACGCCCCACTAGAAGCTATATTGGAAATAAAATCAGTGAGGTTGCTTTATACTGTGGGAAGAAGCCTTGTGTCTACCTGTTTTAGCTCTCTGACAAAAACTCAAGATGAGTTTGAGGGATTTTAATGAAGGAGACCACCCCGGAGGTGATCGAGAGTGGGAGGACGTGGAGGAAGGAGGCGAGGAGGCAGGGGTTGAGGAGGTGAGAGAATCGCCGCAGCAGGAGAGGCAGCAGGAGAGGCGGCAGCAAGGCAGGCAGCAGCAGAGGCGACAGCAAGGCAGGCAGCAGCAAAGGCGTCAGCAAGGCAGGCATCAGCAGAGGCGGCAGCAAGGCAGGCAGCAGGAGAGCCAGCAGCAAGGCAGGCAGCAGGAGAGCCAGCAGCAAAGTAGGCAGCAGCAGGACAAGCAGCAGCAGAGGCGGCAGGAAGGGCAGCATGAGGGAACTGGGCGCCTAATACCCCCAGGACGTGATAATGATGATGGTGCCCGTAGCCTCGACGCCAGAGTCGCGCCTCTGCGTTCCCTCAACGACAGAGCCTTCCTGGACATCATCAGGATTGTGGAGTTGCATCGTTTACGCATTTTTCGTCAGTGCGACCAATTCTTTCTGCCCTGTCCAAGAATCTTAGAGCTCGCCACTGTCTTCCCTCCTAGAAACATCTTCGACTTTCTGGCTGTGACTCGTTCGCGTCAGGACGGCGGCCCTTCAGAAGATGAACCTGAACAGGGCTCTCCAGTGAGCGCCAGACACGGGAGCTCGCTCTACAGCACTTTGTTCTGGGAGGGTCCAGAAGCCCTGGCCGGAATCCCCTCTTGTGACAATTCGGTGATAAACCCTCGAGGCGTCGTCTACTTCCGCTGCCTCATTCTAGACATCTTGGTGTTCATTATCCGGCGGTACGGCGCCGCCGCCATCTTGGAGCAGTTTCGTCATTGGGTGGGTGAACACGCCCAGGGCTCTGCTGTCACGTTGGAGGAGGACCTCAGGACAACTATAGGCTCCATTTCTCTTCTGACCAACGTGCTTGAAACTGACATGAACAGGCCGAACAGTGTAAACCGCGACTGCACAGGCATGGGCACTAGTGGAAGAGAGCCCCAGTCCACAGGTACGGGCACTATCGGAAGAGAGTCCCGGTTCATGGGCACGGGCGCTAGTGGAAGTGTGTCCCAGTCCTTGGGCACGGGCACTAGTGAAAACCTTGAAGGATCCAACAGAACTGACACCAACAGTGGAGGGCCAATCGTGCCCACATCCTGCAATGTCCACACAAGGAACCTCCAGATGTCGATTGTGATTTATCTCCACGGGGTGCTCGCTCTTTTCGTCCAGTATTATAACGCTTGGTCTCAGCTGCAGGGTATCTTGGAAGCGTGGAGGAACAGACTGGAGACAAGTAGCACAGCAGTGAGGGGCAGGGGGTCACGGAGCCGCCCTCGGAACAGACGCCATAACCAGCATGAACCCTGCAGTATTTCCTAGGGCTTCCTCTGAGTCTGTTTCCTGACGAAGAAAATCTTTTAGCTTTTTATTGATTCTAGTAATTTTGCTTGTTATTGTTTTTAATCATGTCAGCTTTTTTTTAAATTAATGTCCTTTTATTATTATAAAATTTTAATCAATTTTTAAATTCTGTAAATTTGGTCTTTATGGTACATTATTGATGAGAATGTTTCTTTACAATGTACACCATGGAAAAAGAGTAGTAATTCGAAGCAGAATTTTGGTATCCGTCAATAAACTTACGGAAACAATCTTGTATTTGCAATGGTTAACCTGTTCATTTATATCTTTATTATAAGATATCGATTTTAACTTTTATAACAGAATAGAGATATTGAAGAAGGCGGCTATTAACAGCCTGGCAACATTGAACTACCATAAACCTGAAAGATATTGCCATTTTCTTTCTCCAGTTATGCAGAAGAGTTCTTTAAAAGTTTTATTATCTTTTATGTAAAGTTTCCTTTACTTGAAACCTCATCTGGGATATATCTTTTATTGTATAATTTGCCAATGAAAATCTTGAAAATGCTATTTTTTTTTTTACTTAACAACAAGAATACCAGGCAACAATCACTGCCACTTTGCTTTACTTGGCATTTGATGCTAATTGCAATTATTTACGTAGCAATTTTGCCTTCATGAATAACTAAGTTGTAATGAGAATCTTGGTGGAAATATACATATGTTGAAGAGGATGAATTAGAGGATAAATTCGACATTTCATTCGACCTCCATAAACTGTTGATAGTGTTAATCATATTGACATGAACTATTTGACAGCCAATTCATACAGCTAGGTGTTCCGGTGGCCTCATTTGAAAGACAGGGGTGCTGTTGAACTACGCTCACTCAAAATAATAATAGTAGAAATAATACTACTTTAAAATGGATGCATCAAAAGAATTTTTGTCATGCGGAAGAATTTAACGCTAATTTTTTTTTTTTTTTTTTTTTTTTTTTGCAAAGTTTTATAGCTAAATTGTGACTACGAATAGAAAAAAATTAAACAAACTACCTATATAACATCTTTGGTAATCTAGCGAAGTTCAACGGAATGTTTATATAATATTCACTCGGTTGATGCAGCTAATAGTTTTAAATACACCCTGTGTCCTTTTCAGAAGTATTGAGCGTAATCAGCTTATAAGTTTTGCTTAATTTCATATATTTAATAATAGAAAATATCCATTTAAGAAATTTTAAAAGTTAATAAAAACTTATGTTCATAGAGTTGACCACTTTTATCTAATATCATGCATTTATATATTTGAAAATAATTTCCTCTAGTGATGTTTAAAGGTAGTACCTAAAAAGCTTTAATATATTAAGAGCAAATTCCCTCCAAATGTGTTGAATCTCTTGATTGCTTTTTCACTGGTTGTCTGTTCCATCTGTGGAGTCTAAAAGGGTATTGCTTGTTTAAGTCGTTAAATATCCATTGACGTTTTTAATTAAAGTGAGTCTCTCTCTCTCTCTCTCTCTCTCTCTCTCTCTCCTCTCTCCTCTCTCCGTTCTCTCTCTCTCTCTCTCTCTCTCACTGATCTTTTTTAATCGTATTCTCTCTCTCGCTGGCGCTCGGTTTCTTCTCTCTTTTTGTCTGTTATGTATGTAAATGTTCATGTATGCTAATATATGTACATATATAAAATATTTATGTAATATGTGTATGTGTGTATATATATAATATATATCTTTATATAGATATATATATATATTATATATATATTATATATATATATATATATATATATATATATATATATATATATATATATATATATATATATATATATATATATATATATATATTATATATATATATATATATTATAGACTGAATAAGAACATATTAAAAATTAGTGTGCACGCTTATTGCCAATGCCAGCAGCTTCCGTTAAGCTTTATAATAAAAAGAATTTTACGTTATAAGTAAGCTATGAAATAATTCACTCAACCTTATTAATTGCTGTAGGTAATGTGATAAAAATAAGGAGCAAAACTACTTAATGATAATAAAATCGTAGAAATCAATTATGAGCTCTCTATCTGTGACCCGAGTCTGCTTCGGGTAGGTACAGTCTATAAATTCACCTTGCTAATTAACAGGTAACGCAATGTGCCGCCTCTTCGTGAGGTTGTCTGGCTCCGTGTTGAATTACGATTTCATCCCCAATGGGAACAAGGGATTTGCGTGGAATTATGCCGCAGGGTTACCTTGTATGGCGCCGGAAGTGTTGTGAACATACAGCAGGTTTCCCTTGTATGATGCTGGAAGTGTTATGTATATGTATATAGTATATATATATATTATATATATATATATATATATATATATATATATAATATGATATTATATATATATATATATATATATATATATATATATATATATATATATATATATATATATATATATATATATATGTGTGTGTGTGTGTGTGTGTGTATGTGTGTGTGTGTGTATGTATGTATTATATATTTTTGTATGTAAAAGTATATGTAATATACATATATTTTTACATGTAAAAGTATGTATTATATATATAGTATATATATATATATATATATATATAATATATATATATATATAATATTTACACACACACACACACACACACATATATATATATAATATATATATATATTATATATATATATGTATGTATGTATATGTTATATGCATATATGTATATATGTATATAAATAATATATAGATATATATATATATATATATATATATATATATATATATATACACATATTAAACATATATATGAGTTTCTCCATGTGTTCATTTTCATATATATTATATATATAGATATATATATATAGATATATATATATAATATATATATATATATATCTATATATATATATATATATATATATATATATATATATATATATATTTTACGTATGTATGTATAGTATGTCCGTGCGCGTGCGTGATCCTACCCAGGTGTGCTTTCCAATCTTTTCGTGGGCACGAATATTTCTTTGTTGGCATTACCTTAAGCCGCCAGGCATCCAACTTTCCTTTACAATATTCCTGGAGAATATTTTACCCTGACACTTTCAAGACAAAAATCCTAAAATATTTCTTCCTCTGTGAGAGCCTCTTGCAAGATTACATGTCTGGACTCTGGAGATGTATGAACAAGGGTTTTCAAAAAATGAACTACGAGATTTTGTGTATGTTTATACATGCGTTGATAAAATGATCAGTTTAATTCGGCCAAATTTGACTTTTGTCGAGAGTTTTTTCAAAGAAAAATATATACATTTGACCTTTGTCAAGGATTTGGTCACAGAAAAAAAAATATATAGTTGTGTAGCAATGAATTTCTTCATGATTTTGATTATTGATAAGTTAAAAGTAATCCCTTGCAGTAAATGTTTAGCCTCGCTGTGGAACTTCTCATTTCCAGAGGTCCTTGATTCTTCACTCTCCCTGAGGAGGTTCTGCATTGGAACCTCAAATGTTCAAGCCAAGATGTAACGTTTTATTTCTCTAAATCAATTCCCCTAGTATGTCAATAATTCACTTATATTTTTTTTATATTCATTTATTCGTTTGTTTTTACTTTTTTGATAGCTGATCAATTCTTCCGGTTTTTCCGATTCTATTACCTTCTGTTACTTCTGTCAAGTGAACCCCATGTTCTTTGGAAGCTTGAATTTCAGGTGGGTGGCCTCTGTGTGAGGAGCTTGTTTCACATGAATGTGGTCCATCTTTTGAATAAGAAAAAAAAAAAAATAATAATAATAAT
>NC_087213.1:1091691-1106691 GCF_015104395.2 Macrobrachium nipponense | reverse complement strand
GGCAAAGCTATATATCTCTCCCGTAATACATAATTAATTGTCAAAGAGAACATACGGCGTTTGCTTTTTTCCCCTGTTTCGTGTTTTATGTACAAGTTTTATGGGGCTATTTTTCTCTCTGTCTTTTTTTTCTTATTTTTTTGGTAAGTAGTATAGTGCTGTGATTCATAGCTAATTCCTAACTGAGGTAAACATTGTATTATCGTGTTTTTTTTTATCAAGTATATTTATAGAAATAGAACTGTATTTCTTTAGGGTATAATAATTTTCACAACTTTCGGTACTTACTGTTACCTGTCTCCATTCTTTTAGGGCTTCATAAATTGTCCCCATTTTTGGGAAAGTGTCGAATAAGTATTTTCATTAGTATACTTTAATTATCTGCATCAACAGTGATTTTGTCATTGACTTCTTACTTCAGCAAAGTAACAAATCTGTCTCTCTGACCTTCCAGGATGTAAGGTGAATAGAGTCTGTCTCTTACACTATCTAGGATATATGGTGAGAGATTGTCTCTCTCACCATCCAGGATGTATGGTGAAGAGTCTGTCTGTCTCACTATCGAGGATGTACTGTTAGAAAGTATTTTTCTCTCACCATCCAGGATACATGGTGAAAGTCTCTCTCTCACTATCTAGGATGTATGGTGAAGAGAGTTTGTCTATCTTACTATCCCGGATGTATTGTGAGAATCTTTTTCTCTCACCATCCAGGATATACGGTGAAAGTCTATCTCTCTCACCATCCAGGATGTACGGTGAGAGAGACGCACTCGAGTGTGTAAACAATAGCAAGCGTTATATGAGAATATCATAAAGTTTTTTATTCTTTATTGTCAATTTGGTATATCTAAGTTTTCATAATACCTGCTGAAGTAAAATAAAAGAATTTTTTAACAGGTGTTCAGTGCCCTGTGGAATATTTTCATCAATAAACAAAGAGCAGTTTCGAGTGAGAAACTGACCTCACACGGCAATTATTTTGGCGTTTCTGAAACCATTGGAACTAGAAGGACATCATCACTCCGTTTTACCAAGTCAAATAGGGATACGTTTATCCTGAATACAAACTAAGAGAAACACAAAGGACACTCAGTCCTAAAAGTGACCTTTTCAGTTATACTGATGAGGAGTCCTTAAACCTAGACGGAAGACCAAAACAATATTGTCTTTTGATTTGTAATGTTGATTTTGTGGCTTTCTTCTGCAAGGAATTTCTTTGGTACATAAGATCTGTCTGTAGATTATTTCCTTGTCATCTGTTACCTCCTGGAATGGTGGATGTTCGTTCTAGCTGAGTTGGTCACTCAGATGTAATTCTCATCTATTAAACATAACGGGGCTATCGTTGGCCTCCTATTGGCTGGTTTCATTACCATTTATTTAACCGTTTCTCCTATCAGGGTTGGGTTACAGTGGGCATTAGTACAGTAACATCATAGCTGTAAAACGTCTATAACAATAGAAGCATCATTCACCTACACAGAAAGCTTATGAATAGTTCGTCAAAACCCTCACGTACACTTTAAATGATGTATAGCTATTTATGTATATAGATATTAAATTAGTATATATGTTTGAATATATACACATGTAAATTATTTATGCTTATATATATATATATATATATATATATATATATATATATATATATATATATATATATATGATATGAATATATATATATATATATATATATTCATACTATATATATATATATATATATTAATATACATATATATATATATATATACTATATATAATATATATATTATATATATCAAGTTCTTGTCTTGTTTATTTACCACAATTGCTATGAACAAACAAAATGATTAGATATTGTAATTTTTTTTAGAAATCTCTCTCTCTCTCTCTCTCTCTCTCTCTCTCTCTCTCTCTCTCTCTCTCTCTCTCTCTCCTCCATTATGTAGATGAGGTCTTTTCTACATTCTGCATCGTCCCTTTCTGTATCCTGGATGGTGGGAGAGACAATCTCTCACCATATACCCAGGATAGTGTAAGAGACAGACTTCACATACATCCTTGATGGTAAGAGAGACAATCTCTCACCATATATTCTGGATAGTGAGAAAGATAGATTCTATTCACCATACATCCTGGATGGCGAGAGAGACAGACTCTCGGCAACATACTCCTGGATGGTGAGAGACAGACTCTCTTCACCATAGGTCCTAGATGGTGAGAGAGACAGACTTTCACCGTATATCCTGGATGGTGAGAGAAAAAGACTTTCTAACAATACATCCTCGATAGTGAGACAGACAGACTCTTCACCATACATCCTGGATGGTAAGAGAGAGACAATCTCTCACCAAACATTCTGGATAGTGAGAAAGACAGACTCTATTCACCATACATCCTGGAAGGTCAGAGAGACAGATTTGATACTTTGCTGAAATAAGAAGTCAATGATAAAATTACCGTCGATGCAAATAAGAAAATATAAAATTAAATGCATATGAGACACTTTGCTAACAATAGGCAGGATTTAAAGACAGATTTTGTACTCTGCTGAAACAAGAAGTCAATGATAAAATCACTGTTGATGCAGATAATTAAAGAATACTGATAAAAATACTTATTCGACACTTTCCCAAAATGGGGACGATTTATGAAGCCCTAAAAGAAATAATGGAAACAGGGAACAGTAAGTACCGAAAATTGTGAAAATTATTATACCCTAAAGAAATACAATTTCTACTCCTATAAATATGCTTGATAAAAAACAACACGAGAATATATTTTTTTTTTCCTCTCTCTCTCTCTCTCTTACAGACGCGATCCTTTCTATATCTGTTATACATGTCCTTTCCAAAAAATATCCCCCCCCCCTCTCTCTCTCTCTCTCTCTCTCTCTCTCTCTCTCTCTCTTCTTACAGATGAGATCCTTTGTATACTCCTATACAAGTCCTCTCCAAAATATTCCCTCCTCTCTCTCTACTCTCTCTCTATCTCTCTCGTCATCTCTCTCTCTCTCTCTCTCTCTTCTTACAGACGAGATCCTTTCTATATCTGTTATACATGTCCTTTCCAAAATATTCCCTCTCTCTCTCTCTCTCTCTCTCTCTCTCTCTCTCTCTCTCTCTCTTCTTACAGATGAGATCCTTTGTATATCTGTTATACAAGTCCTTTCCAAAATATTCCCCCCCCCCTCTCTCTCTCTCTCTCTCCTCTCTCTCTCTCTCTCTCTCTCTCTCTCTCTTTCTTCTACAGATGAGGATCTTTTATATCTGTTATACATGTCCTTTCCAAAATATTCCCCCCATTTCCTCTCTCTCTCTCTCTCTCTCTCTCTCTCTCTCCTTATGTGATGGCAGGGAAATTAATTTGACCGAGTAATTTCCTAGGGGTATATGTTCATTAGCGTAGGCTGTTCTACTTCCAGTGGTGGAGAAATTCTAGAATCGAATAGGACTTTCAAAGAGGCCTTTCTGTTCTACCCTTCAGGCTTCGCACTTTGCAAACCATATAGAGAACATGTGTCGGATATAATCTGAAATTTGACCCCCTTAAACTATTTTTATTTATTTTCGAAAACGCAGAAGAATGTAATGTGAATTTGGCGTACTTAAAAAAAAGTTATTTTATTTGGAGGATACAGAAGAATCCAATTTAAACTTTGCCTTACTTAGAAAAAGTTATTTAATTTGGAGAAAGCAGGAGCATATAATTTGAGATTTTGCCTTGCTTAAAAGAGTGATTTAGTTGGGAGGACACAGAAGAATATAATTTGAACTTTGCCTTACTTAACAAAGTTATTTAATTTGGAGGACACAGAACAATATAAATTTATCTTGCCGCACTTAAAATGATTTAATTTGGAGAAAGCAGGAGGATACATATTGAGATTTTGGTTGATTAAAAGAGTGATTTAATTTGGCAGAAGGATATAATTTGAACGTTGGCTTTCTTAAAAAAATATTTAATTGAGAGAATGTAGATGGAAATGAAATTTGAATTGGTTAAAAAGGTAACTTAATTTGGAGACCGCGAAAGCATGCAATGTGAAATTTGGCTTGATCAAAAAAGTTGTTTAATTTAGAGAACGCAGGAGGATGTGATTTAAAATTTGGCTCACTTATAAAAGTGATTTAATTGGTCAGAAGGATATGATTTGAAAGTTGAGTTTCTTGAAAAAAATTATTTAATTTGGAGAAAGCAGGAGGATATAATATGACATTTAGCTTACGTAAAGAATTTATATATTTTCGAGAACGCAGAAGAATGCAATTTGAAATTCGGCAAACTTAAAAAAGTTATTTAACTTATTTAAAACATTTTTTGAGCAAATAACTTGATATTTTGCTTTCTTAAAATGTGAATTGGTTTATTTAGATAAATTTACCTACTTCATTTTTTAATGGAAAGTGGTAAAGGTAGAATTTATTTTCTGAATTTACCGTAATACGCAGAAAAGAACGACTTGTAAGTATTGAATGGCTATCGTTTAACTAATGTTTTGGGGTCATATATAAAATTTTCAGAGGAGTATAATAATTTACTGTATATGATTTTATTTCTTTATTTATAATACCTAGTGCACGTAGTCGCCATCATCAAGGTATGGTATAAATCAGTCTGTAAGTGGTTTTGGTATAAACAAAAGGAATTAGCAAATGTTTTTTTTTTTGTAGCAATGATAGTTTAGGATTATGTTATTCTGACTATTTAAGGAGGCATTCCAACGAAGGAAATATAAAGGATCTTTTTATTCCAACGAAGGAAATATAAAGGATCTTTTTGTTTTATATATATTTTGTACAAGTCGAAGTAGCTTTTTAATTGAAAGACAGGATCATGGAATTTGAAACTATGGTTATTCACCCACAACTTTCAAATCGTTTCATTAAGACTGAGAATTGATTTGAATTTCAATACTGAACGTAGTTTTGAAATAATAAAGAGTATTCCCCCCCCCCTCTCTCTCTCTCTTCTCTCTCTCTCTCTCTCTCTCTCTCGTGTAAACAGTGCACATACATACTTACACATATATATGTGTGTCTTTGTGTATATATATGTATGTATATAATACAGCATATATACATACATACATACATACATACTTCATAAAATAGCAGTCCAGAAGGAAAAATAATAACGGGAATTACACACGCTACATAACCGCGCGCGTTATGCCTGAATGGTGTACAGACAATGGAGGACAGTTTAGAGCTGCAATGCGGATATATCAGTCTTATGGTAATGGGCTAGAGCCCTATTCCACTGAGAGAGAGAGAGAGAGAGAGAGAGAGAGAGAGAGAGAGAGAATGGGGAGGGGGCGTGATTATGGCGAAATATAGGGCAGGCAGGCGAGTAAACCGTACGTATTTGAAAGACGAGTATTATCAAAGTAAGTGGTCTCAGTGAGTTTACGGATGTCACTTTTTGTATGTGTGTCAGCTTGAGAGAGAGAGAGAGAGAGAGAGAGAGAGAGAGAGAGAGAGAGAGAGAGAGAGGCGGGGGAGACAGTTATTGAATAAAAGTGTACATGTATGACAGAGAAATCTAATAAATTATCTCTATTAGCATAGGGATGACTCTTTTTATACGTTTCAAGTACTTCAGTATGAGAGAGAGAGAGAGAGAGAGTATGTACAAAAAAAAGAAAGAATGAAAGTAAGATGGTGTGTAAGTGGTAATAAAGTTAGAAAAAAAGAGAAGGCTTAAATTATTATTATTATATTATTATTATTATTATTATTATTATTTTATTATTATTATTATTATTATTATTATTAAAAGTAATTGCTGCCTCAGCTGCATTAATTTATACAGGTTCTTCTCTATTTTCTAATTATTGCTTTCTCATTGTTGCTTAAACTGTGAGCAACGCACCGAAGGTTGACATATCTCAATCAGGTAGAACGATTGGATTTTTTTGGTAAAAAATTTCAGTTTGGGGTAGTCAATTTTTCGGGTATATCCCGTAGAATTTATTACAGATAGAATTGATGTTAAATTCTATTTCTTTTCTATTCTTTCTATTCTTTCCGGATGTTTCGTCTGAATAAACCCTCAGACATCCTCTTGGGCGGAGGTAGGTGAAGGACTGAAGTGAGAAGGTGAGTCCAGCTGCTTATATATGTTTCTCCGTCTATCGTTCTTTGAACATCTCTGGTTCTTAGGGTCTGATCTTGTGCCGCTGTTTTCATTCCTTCAGCTTCCTTCTTTAGCTCTCCCCTCTGTAGCCATTGCCATGTGTCATCGCTGGCTAATTCTTTAGTCTGTCTCATGTATTGTCCGTGCATTGGTTTGTTTGTGCCCGTCTTCTGTTCTGTTTGTCATTCTCCTGTGGGTCTTCGTCTACTTTTATTAGTCCTTCTTCCCATGCACTATTTATCCACTCGTCTTCACTGGTTTTCAGATATTGCCCCAGTGCTCTGTTCTCGATGTTGACGCAGTCCTCTATACTTAGTAGTCCTCTCCCTCCTTCGTTTCGTTATGTATAGTCTGTCCGTATTTGCTCTTGGGTTGTAGTGCTTTGTGCATTGTCAATGTGTTTCCTAGTTTTCTGATCTATGCTGCGGAGTTCTGCCGTTTGTCCATTATTCCCACTATTCCTGCGCTGTATCTGATTACTGGCAACTGCCCATGTGTTTATGGCTTTTATCATACTTCCGGCGTTGAGTTTTGACTTGAGTATCGCCTTGAGTCTGCATATATTCTTTCCTGATCGTGTCCTTCATTTCTTTGGGGCTTTATATCCCCTCCTTCCAATATTTCCCAGGTATTTGTATCCAGTCTCGTCTATGTGTTTGATGTTGCTCCCATCTGGTAGCTTTATCCCTTCAGTTCTCGTTACTTTGTCTTTTTGTATGTTAACTAAGGCGCATTTTTCTATTCCAAACTCCATCCTGATGTCCCCGATACAATCCTAACAGTCTGGATTAGGGTATCTATTTCCTTGATGCTCTTCCCATACAGCTTGATGTCGTCCATGAACATCAGATGGTTGATTCTGTTGCCTCTTTTCTTGAGTTGGTACCCGGCATCCATCTTCTGTTAGTACTTTTGTTTTCATGGGGATCATGGCTACTACGAAAGAGTAGTGGGGACAGTGAGTCGCCCTGGAAGATCCCTCTCCTGATAATTAACCATCTGCTGGTCTTATTCCAGAGCTTGTAAGTATCGTATTCCAGTGTGCATTGTATTTTTTGAGGAAGCTGATGGTGTTTTCCTCTGCCCCATATATTTTCAGGCATTCTATTAGCCATGTGTGTGGTATCATGTCGAAGGCTTTCTTATAGTCTATTCATGCCATGCTTAGGTTGGTTTTCCTTCTCCTACTGTTCTTCATTACCATTTTGTCTATCAGGAGCTGGTCTTTTGTGCCCCTACACTTCCTTCTGCAGCCTTTCTGTTGGTGGGGGGGATGGTGTTTGTCTCCTCTAGGTAGTTGTATAGCCTTTCACTGAATGATACCGGTTAGTAACTTCCACTACTTTGGTAGGCAGGTGATAGGCCTGTAGTTACTGGCTATATTTCCCTTACTCTTGTCTTTTTGTACTAAGGATGTTCTTCCTGTGGTCATCCATTTGGTGCATGTGATTTGAGATACAATGCTGAGTTGTTCTGCTATTCGTGGGTGTAGGGCCTTGATGTTTTTTGAGCCAGTATCCATGGACTTCTCGGACCTGGGGCTTTCTCCAGTTTGGCATTTTCTTTAGTTGGTGTCTGCCTGCGTCTGTCGTGATCTCTGTGAATCTTTGTTTTATTCTCCCTGTTTCTTCTTCCTTGACTTCCTGGAGCCATGTTGCATGTTTGTTGTGTGATACCGTATTGCTCCATATGTTTTCCAGAGTCTCTTACTTGGTTCGGCTTTAGGAATTTCTTGGTGGTTGTCTTCCCCTCTTAGTTGGCTGTATAATCTTTTCTGGTTGGTTCCGAATAGTTTGTTCTGTTGTTATCCTTTATTCCTGTTCATGTACCGTTGATCTTATGTGCTTTGGCCTTAAGCCTCTGTTTACATCTTCTATTGTATTGTTTAGTCCCTCTCTTGTACTTTGTATTTCTCGTTGAGTTCCTCCCTTGTTTTCTTGCTTCTTAAGTTTTTTTTCTGCCATCTCTTTCAGTTTACTCAAGTCAAATCTCATCACATGATTTGCTTTTCCAGGCGCCTTTTTCCAAGGAGGTTGCTGTGTTGGTTTCTGTTGGGTTGGTTGTGCTGGTGGTGTTTGGTGTTTGAATCCCCATCCGTTCTGCTACTATCTTGCTCCTGCATATGCCAAGTTATTTGTTTCTGTGATACTGGTGGTGTGTATTATGCTCATTATTTCATTGACTTTCACTTGTTTTCTCCCTTAATTTCTTGTGTTTGTAGGCTTTCATGGAGGGGATCTTTTGTTCTCTCTGTATCTGGCTCCATCCATTGTTTAATCTTTTCTACCCAATAATAATAATAATAATATTATTATTATTATTTTTTCTTTTCTTTTTTTTTTTTTTTTTTTGCTTTATCACAGTCCTCCAATTCGACTGGGTGCATTTGTATGTTTCCTAGTTTTCTGGTCTATGTTGCGGAGGTCTGCCTTCGTTCCATTCCAACTATTCCTGCGCTGTATCTGATTATGGCTAGGGCTGCCCATGTGTTTATGGCTTTTATCATATTTCCGGCGTTGATGCTGCCACCATCTTTAACAAAATATTATTATTATTATTATTATTATTAGTTATTATTATTATTATTATTATTATTATTATTATTATTATTATTGTTATATTATTATTATTATTATCGATTTTAAAGCAATGAAGATTTTTGCTCATTAAAATGTGTCCCTTAGGTTGTAGTATTTAAAATTTGGTAATACTCCTTCGAGAGTAGATCCAATGGGACGTGAAGCCTGATATAATGCCTTGTAGTAGCCCAGGCCTGAAGAGAACGCCAAAGAGTTTAATGTAGGAAGAAGGAAATTTATAGAGGCAATATAGAATTAGGTAATGCAGTCGAATATTCTCTCTCTCTCTCTCTCTCTCTCTCTCTCTCTCTCCTCTCTCTCTGTCTTAAGGGGTAATGAAAATGCATATTTCTCTCTCTCTCTCTCTCTCTCTCTCTCTCTCTCTCTCTCTCTCTTCTATATCTCAGTATCCAGTATAGTTTCGGTCGCCAACACTAGGAAAAGACAGATAGTTTAGAAGGGGTACAAGCAAGAGCCACAAAGTTAATTCCACCATCACTAGGCTAGAGAACCTGAACATGTATGGCTTAGAAACACGACGGTTACGAGGACAACTAATAGAAACAAGTAAAATACTGAAAGGCATAACAAAAGTAGACAGTAACCTATTTACATTAAATGAAAACCAGAGAAGAAATAATGAATGGAAACTAGAACTTGAGAGCTACAGCACATCCCATTGTTGGAACTTCTTTACACACAAGATATGTGACACATGGATTAAACTGTCACTGGAAGTTGTCAACAGGAACAGTGTGGAAGAATTTAAAAGAAAGCTAGACAAAATCATTAGGGCACTGTGAATGAACAGTAAAACCTGCTCCTATGAGGAGTTGGGTAATGCGAACGCTTATTTTTCTCTCTCTCTCTCTCTCTCTCTCTCTCTCTCTCTCTCTCTCAAGGGCTATCAATAATTGGGTAATGCAAACGCATATTTTATCTCTCTCTCTCTCTCTCTCTCTCTCTCTCTCTCTCTCTCGCGCGCGCGCGCGCGCGCGTGCGCGTGATGTCTCCTCGGATGGACTTACAAGTCTTTGAGACATCCTAATTCTTGTAACTGTCTCTCAAGGGCTATGAAGAGTTGGGTAATTCAAATGCATACTTTATCTCTCTCTCTCTCTCTCAAGGGCTATAAAGAATTGAGTAATGAAAACGCATATTTTATCTACTCTCTCTCTCTCTCTCTCTCTCTCTCTCTCTCTCTCTCTCTCTCAAGCGCTATCAAGAGTTGGGTAATGCAAACACATATTTTATCTCTCTCTCTCTCTCTCTCTCTCTCTCTCTCTCTCTCTCTCTCCTAAAGGCTATGAAGTTATGGTAATGCAAACGGAAATTTTATCCTCTCTCTCTCTCTCTCTCTCTCTCTCTCTCTCTCTCTCTCTCTCTCTCTCTCTCTCTCAGCACTGTCTTGCCTTGAATTAATCGTTCCCCATGTCACTCGCTTTTTCTGGAATCGTTTAATTAGAACAATAAAACCACCGAAGCAGAAATAATGATTTGATGAATATTGTAAAATGAGGTTCTTTCTGGGCAAGTTGCTAATTGGTCGAAGTTGCACAGGTGTGATGAGGGCAGGATATTCAGGTATACAGGTTTAATTGCAATTTACTCTGCGTGATCGGTTTGTATGTAGCCGTGCTTACGCATACTCACATGCTTTCAAGCTGAAGTTCCAGGACGTACCATAGATACATTCATTACGAATATGTGATATATATATATATATATATATATATATATATATATATATATATATATATATATATATGTATGTATGTATGTGTGTGCATGTATGTGCTTATGTGTGTGCACGCGTGTGTAAGGAATCATTATTATAGAAAATAAAAATAAAAACTAAAAAGGAAAAGAAAATGGAAATTGATAAAAAAAACTGAAAATGATAAAACTCTCCACCAACATATGAAAATTTAAAATTTAGGTATGTGCGATTCCCTAAAACGTAATTAAACTTCGGGTCCCAACTTTTTTTTTTTCTCTCTCTCTTTTTCTCCTTCATTTCCTTGAATAGTTTTTCCAGCAGCGGATTACTTCCTCGCCGAATGCGGTGAGGCGAACTAAATTTGTTCTCTGAGGAAATTGAATTTGCTAAGGAATGCGTTGGGTCCTACCAGTAGATCGTCTTAAAAGACGATTGGATTCGTTTATTGCTCCCAAATTATGCGCTTGGAAACTCCCTGGGCCTTGCCCGAGCGTGCTAACGTTTATTTCTAGGTTGGTGTGTGTGTGTGCCTCTCTCTCTGTGTATATTTCCCTGTGGTTGGGAAAATACACAGAGAGGAGTATGTCTGTCTTTATATTTCCCTATAGTTTGGAAAGTACTGAATGATGAGTATGTGTATTTTATTACCTGTGGTTGGGAAAATACAAAGAAGTGTATGCCTGTGTGTATTTTTCCCTATGGTTGGGAAAATAGACACAGGAGTATGTCTGTACTTATTTTTCCCGGTGGTTGGAAAAATACACTGAGAGGAGCGTGTCTGTGTGTATTTTTACCCTGTGGTTGTGAAAATACACAGCGAGGAATATGTCTTTGTGTATTTTTACCCTGTTGTTGTGAAAATACACAGAGAGGAGTATGTCTCTGTGTATTTCTCCATATTATTGGTAAATACACAGACAGGAGTATGTCTGTGGCTATTTTGCCCTGTGGTTGGGAAAATACACAGAAAGGGGTACGTTTGTGTGTATTTTTCCCTGTGGTTGAAAATATACACCGAGAGGAGTATGTCTGTGTGTAATTTCCACCTGTGATTGTGAAAATACACAAAGAGGAATATTACTGTGTGTATTTTTCCATGTGGTTGTTCTCTGTGGTTGAGAAAACTCACAGAGAGGAGTTTGTCAGTGTATTTTTCCATGTGGTTGGGAAGTTACAAAGAGAGGAGTATGTCTGTGTATTTTTCCCCCTGTGGTTGTGAAAATACACAGAGAGGAGTATGTCTGCGTGTATTTTTTCATGTGGTTGGGAAAATACAACGAGAGGAGTATGTCTATATTTCCCCTGTGGATATGAAAATACACAGAAAGGAGTATGCCTGTGTGTATTTTTCCCTGTGGTTGGAAAAATAGACAGCGAGGAGTATGTCTGTGGGTAATTTTCCCTGTGGTTGGGAAAATTCACAGAGAAGAGTATGTCTGTGTATTGTTCTTTGTGGTTGAGGAAACTCATAGAGAGGAGTACGTCTGTGTATTTTTTCATGTGGTTTAGGAAAATACATAGAGAGGACTATGTCGTGTATTTTTCCCCTGTGGTTGTGAAAATACACAGAGAGGAGTAGGTCTCTGTGTATTTTCTTTGTCTGGAAGAATACACAGGGAGACAGGCCGGTATGTCTCGGAGAAATACGTTTGTATTTTTTGTAGAGAGGCAGAAATTGTTCACGCTCGAATATCACTACTTACAAATGGGATAGTTATGACTGAAATTTATATAATTATATTATTATTATACATTTATTTCTTCCGTGTATGTCTCTGTGAATTGTTTTAGCTGGGAAAAATACACAGAGATACACGTCTGTGTGTCTCAGAAGTATATGTCTGTGTTGCTCTAAACAAACAGAATTGTTCAGACACTGTGTTGTCTAAACAAACAGAATTGTTCAGACACCAATTTCTGAATTATTATTATTATTATTATTATTATTATTATTATTATTATTATTATTATTATTATTATTATTATTACACTCATCCTATTCGACTGGGTGGTATTTATAGTGGGGTTCCGGGTTGCATCCTGCATCCTTAGGAGTCCATCACTTTTCTCATTATGTGTGCTTTTAATATTATTATTATTATTATTATCATTATTATTATTATTCAAAACGAGCTAAATTATTTTCCTTAGAACAGAAATCCATATGTAGTCAAAGGAAAAAGTTCAGCATAAGAATGATATATATAATATATATATATATATATATATATATATATATATAGAGAGAGAGAGAGAGAGAGAGAGAGAGAGAGAGAGAGAGAGCCTGATGGTCTAGTGGTCAGAATGATAGCCTTGTCATATGAAGGTCTAGGGTTCGATTCCCGGGTGCTGTGGTCAAAATTCTGTTGAATCAGTTGTGCTTCTGCCCACCTTAGTAGTTATTCGACTGCGGTGGGGGCAACCAGTGTCGACAAGGTCATTAGGTTTATTTCTGTTAACTTGAATTATTTTAGGTCTTTCCCGCGGGCGTCTTCATCCTGGGCTCCTGAGCAATAAACGGTTGCGTTCACTTGGTATCAATCGGAGTTAGTCAATGGAATGCATCCGTTTCCAAGCTTAATCCTCCATTGCCTTCCATTGTTTGCCCTGATTTACGATTCGGCGGATATGCAATGCTCAGCTCTCTCTCTCTCTCTCTCTCTCTCTCTCTCTCTCTCTCTCAGGTGTGTTCACCGTGACATTTGGGTATTTGTCCCAGTATTGTAAATTCTTCTGTATTATAAGTTTTTGTATGTATATATGTATATAATATATATTATATATATATATATATCTATATATATATATATTATATTATATATATATATATATAATATTATTATTATAGTATATATAGATATATTAATATTATATATATATATTATATATTATATATATAAGATATATATATACATATATATATATATAATATTATATATATATATATATATATATAGTATATATATATATATATATATCTATAAATATATATATAATATATATATATTTTATATATATATATATATATATATACATACATACATATATACAAACATACATACATACATTACATATATATTAAAACAAGAAGGCAGCTCACGCCAAACTCAGGGCGTGAAGCAGAAGTATCAGGAAACTCATGCAAGCGTTCATGGTATCAAACTCCGTCTCAAGTTCTACCGACGAAGGAGCGAGCAGCAAGCAGACGAGCTTTTGTCTCTTGGCCAACACGACGGAAGTTCGACCAGGCTTCGCAACTCGCGTCAGTTGGGAATTTCAGTCGGTGTTCCTTTTGAGTTTTCTCGAAGATTTTTGCACAAGCGTCTTCGTGTTATTTATATTATTATTATTATTATTATTATTATTATTATTATTATTATTATGTTGTTGTTGTTGTTTACATTGTCTTGAAATTCAAGCTTCCAAAGAATATTATGGTGTTCGTTAGAAATAAGTCACTGGAGGTAAAGAGAAATACAGAAAGAAGAGATCTATTAGAAAATAAAAATAAACAAATAAATAGATAAATAAATAAATAAAAATGTAAAGAAAATATCAAGATGGAAGAAGAATTGATTTAATAATGAATATATCATGATTATTTTTCGTTTGTATTCCCTTCGGTTCGTACAAAGAAACAAATTATTTCCTTGCCTTCATTCGCTCTGTTTTGACAGGTAATTACATAATGATTCATTCTTATTAACTTATTTCGTGTGTGTTGGGGGGTAACGGGCAGGATTCACCATCCTATACATTTTCACGGCCCAGCACACAGCAACGAAAGACTCCATCCAAAATCAGTGACGGGAAATTTGTGAAATCGTATTTTTATTACGAAACGCGTCAACGCGATAAATAACTTCATAATAGCTCTTTCACTACCTGAATTTAGGCTGGATTAATCACAGTGCGATTATTCGGCGGAATAATGAGCGATTGATGAATGATTCCGGGTAAATTCTCATTTGAGAATTTTTTTTCTTCTCTCAGTCTAGTATGACGTTTCCCGACGTCATCAGTCAGGCGTCAGTTTGGTAGACGAAAATGAGCATGATATTATATTCATTATTAATATAATTCTTCTTCCATTTTGATGTTGTGGTATTTTATTGTATTTTCCAGTTTTTTCTCTCTTTCTTTCTGTTTGGGCGTTTTGTCTGTTTTGCTTTCCTTTTCTTAACTTACTTTTTTTGTTAGTGGTAAATTTTACATAAATATATAAAACACACACACACACACACACGCACTGCAAACACACACAAACACACCACACACACACACACATGATAGATAGATTAGTGAGATTATATAGAGATGAGATATGTATATAGATGTTAGTATATTATATATAGATCGATAGTCGAGTAGAGGTATTTGATTATATATAGATATATAGAGATAGATAGAATTAGGTATAGATATGATATGAGATATACATATATATAACATATAATATCATATATATAGATATATAGAGATATGATATCATCATATTAGAATGGATATATGTATATATATATATACCTATATACATATCTTATATATACACCACACACACACACACACACACATTATATAT
>NC_087213.1:1059191-1089191 GCF_015104395.2 Macrobrachium nipponense | reverse complement strand
ATATATATATATATACACATAAGGGCCGGAGCTGGAGCTCAAAGAAGATATATTCCGAAGGAAGTAGTAGGGCAAAGCATCCTCATCTTTCAACAGTTTATTAATGCCGCACGTTTTCGCGACGATTCCAGGTCGCATTTTCAAGGCTAAAAATATATATAAGTTTACGAACATTAATAATTGATCTAATCTAATTTATATTAAAAATGTCATGGCAACAGCTCTCAATACAGTACTTTTACTTTATTACTGTATTGAGAGCTGTTTGTCCATGACATTTTTAATTTTTTAATATAAATTAGATTAGATCAATTATTAATGTTCGTAACTTATATATTTTTAGCCTTGAAAATGCGACCTGGAATTCGTCGCGAAACGTCGGCATTAATAAACTGTTGAAAGATGAGGATGCCTTTCCCTACTACTTCCTTCGGTATATATATATATATATATATATATATATATATATATATATATATATATATATATATATATATATATACATATACATATATATATATATGATATATATACATTATATATACACACACACACACACACACACACACACACACATATATATATATATATATATATATATATATATATATATATATATATATATATATATATATATAAATCTGTAAGACAACTGATGTTCTTAATAGCAAGGCAGTGAGTAAAATAATGTTACTAATAGAATGTACAATGAAATGAACTCGCAAATGGCGCCATTTTCCTTGCAGTTTATGACGTCACGTGGTACACTAATCAATGAGGGCCATTGCTAGGTGTTAATGTTGGTTATGGGTAGGTGGGGGTTGTGGTGTTGGGAGAGTATGTTATAAATGATATAACAATTCCAAACAGATTTACATTTGTACATCATATGGCAATTTAGACCACTTTCACAATGAAACCAGTTACTCTCTAGCCTACAAATTCTAACATACGAGTATGTTTAATTACCATGATGGGGGCAGGGGAGGGGGGTCGTGAGAAGATGTACATATGAGCATCATATTGCAATTGAGGCCACTTTCGCACCAAACCAGTCATCCTCCAGCCTACAAATTTTAAAATATCTGCTTATCATTAAAACCTCTAATCATTTTAGCAGTTCTGAAGAAGCAAAAGAATAAATAAATTATACTTGAACACAAATTAGTCCAAAACCATTTAAATTAGGTCAGACATCGAACAAGTATCGGCATCAACATTTCATTACAATATTGACGAACTGGCAACTTTTCTCTTTTCCCTCCCGTTTGTGACATCTGGTAGTTTTTCTCGGTTACGGTTTGATAAAAAATGAAGGTATGCGAAAAGGGGAAATAACATCTGGTGACTGATTTTTTTCTAATAGATATTTGCCCAGGAGTAAATTTTGGCAGGAAGTAAAGACGTAGACATATCGTTCCTTTTTTTAGGCAAAGTGTCCAATAAGCATTTATGAAATAATTCACTGTTATCAAGTGTCTCTCTCAACCATACATCCCTGAAGGAGAGAGAGAGAGAGAGAGAGAGAGAGAGAGAGAGAGAGAGAGAGAGAGAGACTCTCACGATACATCCTGGATAATGAGAAACAGGATCTCTCACCATTTATCCTGAAACAAGAAATCAATGATAAAATCACCACCGATGCAAATTACTAAAAAAAATGAATAACTGCATATTCATCACTTTGCCAAAAAGGGCAAATTATGCACGACTGGTATATTGACAGACACACAGACAGACACACCCGCGCGCGATACAGGAAATGCAAGACATAAGAATCGTTTTAATCTCACTGAAATTAGGTTGTTCGGTGTAAGGGAAGTATTTTTAAAATTCCTGAATTTTAATTTATTCCTTGAGGATAATTGTCATCTTGTATTCATACAGCAAATATAACTCTTAGTTTCACTCTTGATTTCAGACTTTCAGAGTAGTTTCACTGTTGATTTCAGACTTTCAGAATAGTTTCACTCTTGATTTCAGACTTTCAGAGGAGTTTCACTCTTGATTTCAGACTTTCAGAATAGTTTCACTCTTGATTTCAGACTTTCAGAGTTGCTCCTGGGTGTTATCTGAACTGGGTTCGTGTAGTGCGTACGGCTTGTAATTTTAAGTTGTTATGTTGATAGTGCCCTCAGCGTACTTCAGGCGATGGACTGTAGGCATTACTTAACGATCTTTGCAGTGTCCCTTCGTTCCCTAGCTGGAACCCCTTTCATTCCTTCAACTTTACCTCATAATTCAACTGCTTTGAGGTTTTCCTCCTTTACACCTTTAAACCCATTTTACTCTCAGTTTCTTTCTCTGGGTTGAATGGCCTCGTCAGAGGTCCCAGCGCTTGTTTACCCTTTAGCCTCAATTTTCGATTCCATTTCATTAGTTGAATACAGCCTTAAAAGCCTCAGGAATTCGGAACCGTAATATGCCCATGGGAAATCAAAGCTAAAGGGTATGATAATATTTTCGAGGTTGGCAGAATAGAATGTCATAGCTGCATTGTCGTTGATGTATTCTTCAAAGATACAAAGAGAGGCAGAAGAACTGTATTGCTTATGCAGTATTTTTTATTATTTAATTATTATTATTATTATTATTATTAGTTATTATTATTATTATTCATGATTCAGGAGGTGGAACCCTATTCATATGGAAAAAGCCCACCATAGCGGCCATTGACTTGGAATTCAAGCTTCCATAGAATATTATGGAGTTCATTAGAAAGAAGTAACAGGAAGTATTAGGAAATACAGAAAGAGAACACTAATTACAAAAAATTAAATTCATTAATTCATAAATAAGTAGATAAGAATGTAAGTAAATGATTAGAATACAAGGGGAATTATATTAGGGTAGTAGTGCAAAGCATCATAGCTTTGAACTTCTGAAGTTTCAATTCCACGATATCCTCATCTAAAGAAGTCATTAGATACCTATTAACGGGAATTAACGATTTAATTTTTTCTCTCTTAATCGGAGGTCAAATTAACGCTTAGAGGACAGTATCCAAAAACATAAACAATAGTAAAACATAGACTCAACATCTAATTATTGAACATTTCACTTCGGAAACAAACTCTCTCTCTCTCTCTCTCTCTCTCTCTCTCTCTCTCTCTCTCTCTCTCTCAGGATCTGTTAAACATGACAATATTCAACAGAGTTCTAATTATTCGTATGATAATTTGAGTTAACAGTTAATTGAAAAATTACCGAGACCTTTTTAGTTAAAATTCCTTCAAGGAATGTTTTATTATTATTATTTATTATTATTATTATTATTATTATTATTATTTTTATTATTATTATTATTATTATTTTATTATTATTTTATTCAAAGGATGAACCCTATTCAAGTATCCAGAGAATATGTGATCATTTGAAATAAATAATGGCAGGTAATGGGAAATACAGAAAGAAGAGATCACTTATTAAATAAAAAAGTTAACAAAAGAATCAATAAATGTAAAAATGTAATTAAGTTATTAAAATACAATGATAATTGCTTCACTTGACCTTTCAAAGTTCCAATTGGAAAACTTTGGTCATTGACCGGAAAGATATTCATAAATACCGGACAAGTGGGATATTTTTCAGTGAAAGTTAAAATAAAATAAAAACTTTTGCAAGCTCTTAGGCCATACTTTCACTCCGTTTTCTATCAGGGAAGGGGATACTGAGGGGAGGGGGGATACTGGGCTATAAAACTAATGCCCCTATCCATTTCGTTAATGGTTTTTTAGGTACCATTAGTGGAATGGAACTATGAACCAAAAGTCCGCTGAAAACAGCAAATCGTCAAGGGAAGCGTTTCTGGCCTCCTCTCTCTCTCTCTCTCTCTCTCTCTCTCTCTCTCGACCTCTCTTCATCTCTCTCTCTCTCTCTCTCTATTTTGCGTTTTGACAGTGCCACTATAACTCGACGTCATATAAATGAATATAAGATAAACAGAACAATAAAGATTGTAAGGAAAATATCAACACAAGTTGAAAGCACTGTCTAGAAATGAGATTAAAAGTTTCGAAAGCAGACAGAATGTTTGTGCTTAGTAATATTGTAACAGAAATGTGCAGCAAGAATTAGACCAATTCTGGTCGTTTTTTGCCAATTCCGACCGTTTTGACCCATCTGGAGCTCAAATTAGCAGATTTTTTTTGCCAATTTCTGGCATATTTGAACCAATTTCGCCCATATTTGCAGAATGTGGTGCAAATATTGGCCATTTCACCATCAACTTGGCCAATTTATGCATGTAAGTTAAGCCGTTTTTACCAAATTCTGGCCAATTTTTGGCCATTTTTGCTAAATTTTGATTAATTCCTCTCTCTCTCTCTCTCTCTCTCTCTCTCTCTCTCTCTCTCTCTCTCTCTCTGAATTGGTGTCTGGATTATTCTTAAGAAGCTTGAATTTCAAACCAATGTACCCTGTAGTAGGCTTGTTCCAACTTCTGAATAATAATAATATAATAATAATAATAATAATAATAATAATAATAATAATAATAATAATAATAATAATAATAATAATTAAAAAGTCTTTTGCTTTTGCCAAAGAATATTAAAAAACTGAGAAATGGGAAAATAAATTTTTTGCCGATTTTGTCTGATAAACAATGAGTAAGCTTAGGCACCGATTAGCTATATTTTAACCAAAACTGTAGCAAATGAAATTATTATTATTATTATATTATTATTATTATTATTATTATTATTATTTTATGCACTCTTTCTCTTCTTTTCCTCTCCCTCTCGTTCGTTTCTCTTACTCTCTCTTTCTCTCTCCAGCAATCACTGTCTCTTACCCTCTTTCTTCTCAGTAATATCAACTCTGTGTGTGTGTGTGTCTGTCTGTCTTTTTAACTCTTTCTTCTCCCTAACACCCCGTCTACTCTCTCCCACTTTCTCTCCCTCTCATTTTCTCTCTCTGTCAACCCCCTTCCAAAACCACCCTCTTTGATGTCATTGATGTTTACCCTATGGTATTCTTTTCCAAATGATAAGTCATATGCATACAGAAATTTGTAAAGTAACTAAGTCTACGGGCATAGCCAGCCCCGTTTCACGGGCAGAACCAGCTCTGTTTCAGGGAATCCCTTTTCACCCTTCGGAGGGGAGGAAGTAAAAATTTTGGGAGCCCCGAACGTAGGTCTCGACCTTCTCGGGTTGGAAACCCCCATCTCCGTTCCGAATCTCAGTCCCGTTAGACCGACGGCCCGTGCGCCCATACCAATCATACATACATACACACATTGCCAAATATGTAGTAGATAATATTGCTTTGTTATTATTTTTTATATATATTTTCATATCTATTATTTAAATAATGAAATTTTATTATTATTTATTATATTTTTTATTATTTCTATCCTTTTATTTAATATTTATATATTATTTATTTTTTATTTTGTTTTTATTCATTTTTATATTTATTGTTTGTATTTTGAAATATTAATATAATTTTACTAATTGTATTTATATTATGTATTTTTAGTTTTTATATATTAATGTTTTATTTTTATTTTCATTTTCATTATATATATATTTACATTGATCAATTTCATCTTTATTTTTGTTGCTATTAATTTGTTTATATTTCACTTATATAATTTGTATATATATATTTTTTAATTCAATATTTATTATTATTGTGTCATTATTTTTATCTATTCTGGAAGTAAACCATCTTATAAACATGTTAAATTAAAAGTAATTGCTGGCTAAGCAGCAGAAATTTTATGCTGGTCTGTTTTCATAATTATGTTTTTTTCATTGTAGATTAAACTGGTGAGCAACGCACAGAAGGTTGGCATGTCTAAAATAGGTAATTTTGAAAGACAATTTTAATTTTATTCAAAGATGCAATAGAATGTAGTTAAATATTCATTTTATGGCCCGTAGAGTTTCTCAGGGGTAAAGTTAGTGAGGAGTTCCGGGTTGCATCCTGCCTCCATAGTAGTCCACTCTTCTGCATTAGCCCTGGAGCTACTTCGGCATGTAGTTTTTCCTAGTTCCTTTTCAGTGATCATGGGATCGTGCCTTGTGTTCCTATGATGATGGGACAATTTCCACAACCATATCCTATATCCTTCTTATTTCTATTTTCAGGTCCTGATACTTATCAATCTTTTCTCTCATTTTCTCTTCTACTCTGGTGTCCCATGGTATTGCGACATCAATGAGTGATGCTTTCTACTTAATTTTTTCAATCAACGTCACGTCTGGTCTATTGGTACCCTTTGTGTTCTGATACCACAGTGCCAGAGTATATTTGCTTGATCGTTTTCTATGACTAAGCTCCTCCCCTTTTATACTATTCTCGTTATCTCTCAGTTGTGTAAGAGGGAAGGCGGTGTTTTTATCTATGTTAACTTTTTAACATAGCTAAACTATGGTGTCTTGTACCACACAAATCAGGAAAACATAAGGAAATATTTAGTAATTCATTGCTTTCCAAGAAATATTTCGGCTTGTGACGTCATATATGTATTATGACGTCTTCACTCGTCTAGCAAATTTCATTTACAACTAAAATCAATGTTAAACAGAGATTTCTTTAAAGAATTGCTATCAAGAATGTGTAATAAATAACATTTCAATGAAATTACAATTACATGAAGCCTCTTGTCAATGTATAGACCTGGTGAAAAGGGGCCGTGGCCTAGGCAGGCAAGAGATGGCGACTAGTCAATTTCCATTGTTCCAGATATAACTACATTTCATATATCCACTTGGGTGAGATGTAATTCGCATCTATTGTTCTTTGGAGATAACTGGTTCTTAGGGTCTGGTCTTGTGCCGCAGTAAGCATTCCTCCTGTTTGGCTCTTGAGTTCTCCCCTCTTTAGCCATTACCATGTTTCATCGCTGGCCAGTTCTTTAGTCTGTCCCGTGTACTGTTCATGCACTGGTTTGTTTTGTCATTCCTGTTCTGCTTGTCATTCTCCTGGCTGTATATCTCTGGGTCTTCGTGTACTTTTATCAGTCCTTTGCCCCAGTGCTCTGCTCTCGATGTTGGCACTGTCCTCTTTGGTTAGTAGCCCTCTTCTTCCTTTGTTTTGTGTAATGTAGAGTCTGTCTGTATTTGCTCTTGGGTGTAATGCTTTGTGTGTTGTCATGTTTTTCCTAGTTTTCTGGTCTATTCTGCAGAGTTCAGCCTTCGTCCATTCCACTTCTCCTTCACTGTATCTGATTACTTGTAATGCCCACGTATTTATGGCTTTTATCATATTCCGTGTGTTGAGTTTTAACTTGAGTATCGCCTAAAGCCTTTGCATATATTCTTTCCTGATCGTGTCCTTCATCTCTTGGTGTTTTATATCCTCTCCTTGTATTATTACCCAGGTATTTGTATCCTGTCTCATCCATTTGTTTGATGCTATTCCCATCTGGTAGCTTTATCACTTCAGTCCTTGTTACTTTGCCTTCTTTGTGTTGATTCGTTCCAGTGTCCGTTATTCTTGTTATGTTAAGGAGTTCCATTCGGAGGTGTTGCGGGAGCTTGCTGATGAGGATCCGCTTCAGAGAGGCACTGCTCCGTGGAGTGCCCTTGTTCACTGCAACGCCCACATATTCTTTTTATTTTCCATATTTCCTTTACTTTCCATATTTATTTAGTTTTCCATATTTTATGTTCCCCATATTTTTTTTCACTTCCCATAATTCTTTTATTTACCACATTTTTTACTTCCCATATTTTCTATTTACCATTTTTATTTACTTCCCAGTTTTTTTCTTTTCCATATTTTTTATTTGCTATGTTTTTGTACCTCCCTTATCTGTTTATTCACAATAATTTTTTTTATTCACTCTATTTTTTTTTACCTCCCATATTTTTTTATTTTCTACATTTTTTATTTCCCATACCTTGGCATACCCACGTAGGCGACGCTGCAACCGTGGACTGGACATGTGTACTGGTATACCACATCTGTCTTCTTTAAGGGGTCTCTTACCTGTGGAGAGATGTTATTTTCCATTATTAGGTCTCTCTTCATCCGATTCTGGTAATATATAATGATTATTATTATTATTTATTTATTTATTTTTTTTTTTTTTTGGGGGGGGCGGTCTATCACAGTCCTCCAGTTCGACTGGGTGGTATTTATAGTGTGGAGTTCCGGGTTGCATCCTGCCTCCTTAGGAGTCCATCACTTTTCTTACTATGTGCGCCGTTTCTAGGATCACACTCCTCGTGACTTTTAATAAGAGAATTTAAGATTATTTAATTCTTGAACATTGATTAAACAAAAAAATTAAAGAACAGATTGTGACATGACTGAAGTGACAAATAACTAACCATTTATTATAGAGCAAGAGAAAAATCAAAGTTCATTTCTCTTAAAATGCAACGTCACACTAGAAATGGCCGTTAAATATGAACATCAATTAATATCAGATAATCTTACCATAACCTACAGGGTTAATAGTATGCTTATTTCTATCATGCATAGTACTTTCAACTCATTGTTTAAGGCAAAACATGCTATTAATTTGCCCTGATAGGGCGATATTACGCGTTTGTATGGGTGTTGGTAACCCTACGATTTTCGTTAAATAATTTTGCCCTGTGCCATTAGAGGTACACACACTATCAATTTTCCCGTTGGATAAATCATTACAATCTCTAAACAGTATATGAATTTTCTCCTTAGAGAATGTTAGTGTATGTCAAAAGGGATAGTAGAATCAAGAAACAGAAATTCTTAGAGATGAAACAAAATTACAAAAGAATAGACTAGCATTTTTCCTGGTTGAATTTATTCTTAGTCGCATGGAAAGCTGAGTGCCTAGAATAGGGCACCTTTTTGACAAGCTTATGAGCTTAAAGGGGCATATATGCAAAGATTACGTATGCCCTTCTAGTACTTAGCGAAGTACTAAGAGGGCCAGAATTCTCTATAAGAATAATCTTAATAATAATAATAATAATAATAATAAGAAGAAGAAGAAATTAAGGGAGAAAACAAGTGAGGTCAATGAAATAATGGGCATAATACACACCACCAGTATCACAGAAACAAATAACTTGACATATGCAGGAGCAAGATTAGTAGCAGAACTGATGGGAATTCGAACACCACCAGCACAACCAACCCAACAGAAACCAAAACAGCAACCTCCTTGGAAAAGGCGACTGGAAAAGCAAATCATGGTGATGAGATCTGACTTGAGTAAACTGAAAGAGATGGCAGAAAAAGGCTAAGAAGCAAGAAAACAAGGGAGGAACTCAAAGAGAAATACAAAGTACAAGAGAGGGGTTAACAACACAATAGAAGATGTAAAACAGAGGCTTAAGGCCAAGCACATAAGATCCAACGATACATGAACAGGAATAAGGGATACCAACAGAAACAAACTATTCGGAACCAACCAGAAAGACTATACAGCCAACTAAGAGGGGAAGACAACCACCCAGAAATTCCTGAAGCCGAACCAAGTAAGAGACTCTGGGAAAACATATGGAGCAATCCGGTATCACACAACAAACATGCAACATGGCTCCAGGAAGTCAAGGAAGAAGAAACAGGGAGAATAAAACAAAGATTCACAGAGATCACGACAGTCACAGTCAGACACCAACTAAAGAAAATGCCAAACTGGAAAGCCCCAGGTCCCGATGAAGTCCATGGATACTGGCTCAAAAACTTCAAGGCCCTACACCCACGAATAGCAGAACAACTCCAGCATTGTATCTCAAATCACCAAGCACCCAAATGGATGACCACAGGAAGAACATCCTTACTACAAAAAGACAAGAGTAAGGGAAATATAGCCAGTAACTACAGGCCTATCACCTGAACCTACCAATAATGTGGAAGTTACTAACAGGTATCATCAGTGAAAGGCTATACAACCTACCTAGAGGAAACAAACACCATCCCCCACCAACAGAAAGGCTGCAGAAGGAAGTGTAGGGCACAAAAGACCAGCTCCTGATAGACAAAATGGTAATGAAGAACAGTAGGAGAAGGAAAACCAACCTAAGCATGGCATGGATAGACTATAAGAAAGCCTTCGACATGATACCACACACATGGCTAATAGAATGCCTGAAAATATATGGGGCAGAGGAAAATACCATCAGCTTCCTCAAAAATACAATGCGCAACTGGAATACAATCCCTACAAGCTCTGGAATAAGACTAGCAGAGGTTAATATCAGGAGAGGGATCTTCCAGGGCGACTCACTGTCCCCACTACTCTTCGTAGTAGCCATGATTCCCATGACAAAAGTACTACAGAAGATGGATGTCGGGTACCAACTCAAGAAAAGAGGCAACAGAATCAACCATCTGATGTTCATGGACGACATCAAGCTGTATGGTAAGAGCATCAAGGAAATAGATACCCTAATCCAGACTGTAAGGATTGTATCTGGACATCAGGATGGAGTTTGGAATAGAAAAATGCGCCTTAGTCAACATACAAAAAGGCAAAGTAACGAGAACTGAAGGGATAAAGCTACCAGATGGGAACAACATCAAACACATAGATGAGACAGGATACAAATACCTGGGAATAATGGAAGGAGGAGATATAAAACACCAAGAGATGAAGGACACGATCAGGAAAGAATATATGCAGAGACTCAAGGCGATACTCAAGTCAAAACTCAACGCCGGAAATATGATAAAAGCCATAAACACATGGGCAGTGCAGTAATCAGATACAGCGCAGGAATAGTGGAATGGACGAAGGCAGAACTCCGCAGCATAGATCAAGAAAACCAGGAAACATATGACAATACACAAAGCACTACACCCAAGAGCAAATACGGACAGACTATACATAACACGAAAGGAAGGAGGGAGAGGACTACTAAGTATAGAGGACTGCGTCAACATCGAAAACAGAGCACTGGGGCAATATTCTGAAAACCAGTGAAGAGAGTGGCTAAAGAGTGCATGGGAAGAAGGACTAATAAAAGCGACGAAGACCCAGAAATATACAGAGACAGGAGAAAGACAGAAAGAACAGAGGACTGGCACAACAAACCAATGCATGGACAATACATGAGACAGACTAAAGAACTAGCCAGTGATGACAATTGGCAATGGCTACAAAGGGGAGAGCTAAAGAAGGAAACTGAAGGAATGATAACAGCGGTACAAGATCAGGCCCTAAGAACCAGATATGTTCAAAGTACGATAGACGGAAATAACATCTCTCCCATATGTAGGAAGTGCAATACGAAAAGTGAAACCATAAACCACATAGCAAGTGAATGCCCGGCACTTGCACAGAACCAGTACAAAAAGAGGCATGATTCAGTAGCAAAAGCCTCCACTGGAGCCTGTGCAAGAAACATCAGCTACCTTGCAGTAATAAGTGGTACGAGCACCAACCTGAAGGAAGTGGATAGAAAACGATCAGGCAAAGATCCTCTTGGGACTATGGTATCAGAACGGATAGGGTGATACGTGCAAACAGACCCAGACGTGACGTTGATTGACAAGGTCAAGAAGAAAGTATCACTCATTGATGTCGCAATACCATGGGACACCAGAGTTGAAGAGAAGAGAGGGAAAAAATTGGATAAGTATCAAGATCTGAAAATAGAAAATAAGAAGGATATGGGATATGCCAGTGGAAATCGTACCCATAATCATAGGGAGCACTAGGCACGACTCCAAAATCCCTGAAAAGGAATCTAGAAAAACTAGAGGCTGAAGTAGCTCCAGGACTCATGCAGAAGAGTGTGATCCCTAGAAACGGCACACATAGTAAGAAGAGTGATGGACTCCTAAGGAGGCAGGATGCAACCCAGGAACCCCACACTATAAATACCACCCAGTCGAATTGGAGGACTGTGATAGAGCAAAAAAAAAAGAAAAAAAAAAAAAAAAAAATAATAATATAATATAATAACAATTCTTTATTTCCAATATTTACCTTGCGGAGAGACTCTATCAGCTCTCGTAAGGTTTCGGAAAACCTCGACGCCCTTTTCCCTTCTTCCTTCGACCTCTCCGAGGTCGCAGGGAGGCTTCAAAGACACGTCCGTCGAAGATGCCTGAATTCGTTCCCGTGCCCAGTGCTGCTTGGCTCAGTTCCTTGAGTTCTTCTGCCAAATGGGGTCCGGCAGAGTCCTTACTCCGGGACCGGTTATAGTAGATTCACATCAACCGTGCATTTGATGTCTAGGCCCGTCCCTTACGACGCTCCTGATTGGCTGTTGATAAGCCAATCACAGGGCTGGAAACTCTCAGTCTCTCGAGATAGTACTTTTGAAAGACGTAACCTTCAGGAAAGGTGGAACATAGATCCTACCCATGTGAACTCTCGAGAGAGACTCAGAGTTTCCAGCCCTGTCATTGGCTTATCAACAGCCAATCAGGAGCGTCGTAAGGGACTGGCCTAGACATCAAATGCACGGTTGATGTGAATCTACTATATAGCTGCTGCTGACGGAAAGGGAATGGAATTGTCTGTCCGACTGACAGTTCTGCTCTCTCTCTCTCTCTCTCTCTCTCTCTCTCTCTCTCTCTAGCAACCAAAGGCTGTGTGCCCTAGCTTGAAAATATGCTGATGAGTTACATAACAGAGCGTCTTATCTTTGCCATATAACTGTAATTTTTTCTCTCTCTCTCTCTCTCTCTCTCTCTCTCTCTCTGCTCATCTCTCTCTCTCTGGTAACCTAGGGGTAAGGACGCTAAATTACCATTTATATCTATTTAACAATATTATTTGCGATAGTGTTGTCACCTTCTAAGCTGGTAATCCTGCCACAAGTGGAAAAATTGGTTCCTCTTTATATCCTAGAACAAGGATCCAAGGATATCAAGCCTTTCGACATCACATATACCAACCTCTATATGTCTTAGTCATTTCGCTTTTGCGAAAGACTGTTTGTCTTTTCTTACGACTGTCATTCGTAAGCATTCTGGTTCCTTCTTTCTCCTATGTGATATCTTGGTAAAGTGGTTCTTCTTAAAGTAAAGGAGATGATTCAAACGGATAAGTTGAATAACAGTAGAACAACTTTATTCTGAACTCCATAACAAGAGAGACAGTTCGGTCGTGAGACCGTTCCGTTTTATCGCTAGAAATGAACTAACTTCTTAGAGCATCACGTTGATAGCGAAACATTAGTTATCTCAGCGATTCACATATAAACATACGTAGTCCGCCGGCTCGGAAGTTACAAAGTTCCGGCGCAGATTAACAGGTCAACCGCTTCCCATGGAAGTTGTTATGACTAGTTGACAGAAATGTAAATGATTATGTTTTTCAAACAAACTTAAACCAGGCTACTGCAGGCATTGCATAGCGTGATCTAGATTTGATTTAGTCACGTAGGACGCTCCTAATTCGCCTGTGACCTCAGGTCATGGGTTTTATTTACAGATATGTAATTCTAAAATGTATTTATTACATTAGGCTCGGACAGCTACCATTCAAGCCTTGAATAACAAAAGTTACTTTAAACATGGTTTCTTAGGAGTGTGCTCGTAAACATATGTTTAGATATAAACATAACAATGATTAAATGCATAAAAAGGAAAGGTTCTGTTACAATACCCTTTTTGGACATATTCATAAACAAAAGATAAATGCATGGAAAATCTAGATCCATGTTTGATAATAATAATTATTAGGTACCAAAAAAATCAAAAGGTAAAAATCAAAAGGTTAACATGTATACATGAAGATTATGGTAATAGGTAACCTGATTAAGAATAGCGGTTACTGGGAAACACAAACATGATCATGGATAATTGTTAAAGAGTACTTGTCACTCCTTATAATAGATAAATATAATGGTACAATTGTATAATAGTATAAGTGTGCACAGATTAATATATAGGGCTGGTATATTTTATTAGGTGCCCGAAAAATACTTTTAGGAATATATTAATATATATATATTAGGCTATAATATTTTATTAGGTGCCCAAGAAATACTTTAACTTGTTTCAAATGCAAAGCAAAGGTGTAGTCTTTTCTTGGTTTTCCTACATTTTGCCAGCATACAGACCGCTTTTCACACACAACACAATTCCAGACAATTTTCCTAGGCACCAAGTGAAATGGCCTGTTTCAAGCGGCCTAAATGTTACGCCTTAAGCGCAACAGGTACGTCATCTGGACGCGGCCAAGCAAACATGTTTTCCTTGAAAATCCATCTGTGTACGCCTCAGCCTACGGCCAAGCAAGATGTTAACGGCGATAACCAATATGGCCGTCACGCTGAACACGGCCAGCAGCACGTAGTAACGAAGATTTTCTCCGCCTGCATAAGTCAGTGACGCGTGGTTCATCTCAGCCAGTTGCGTCAAATGATGAGCTACCCGCGCATTGTATGGGAGAGGTAGTGATGGGATAATTGTAGTCGCCCAGGTATAGTTCGCAAAATACGTCTTCTCACGTATTATCGTGTTGACTCCTCTGACGGTGTAGTTTGTAGATGTCCCCGTACAGCCATCAGCTGCTACAAAGACTTGTGAATGGGCGGTGGTCCCGTCCGGGCATTCGACTTGAAAACCGTCCTTGTCGTATCGGATCCAGGAGCCATTATTCATTCTGTAATTGAACTTATTATTGTAAAAGGGATAAAGTTTCTTCAGACAACCTACGCGTGTATGAGAGAGAGAGCCGTTTAGCACTATGCCTAACTCACATGAATCCACTGATATAGGATAGGAATTCAAAAGGAGTCAGCTATTAACAAAAACTTTATTATTCATGGCTTCTGAACAGTGATGAGTTTATCTAAGTCTTTAATGACTGTAAATGATTTCCTATCAGAGAAATCAGAACACGTCCCGTCAAATTGGATATTACTGGACTTGAGTTATTCGTCATGAAAGTTGGAAACGGTGCTATTTTGTATGATTGCCAAGCATCGGAAGAATCAAAAGGAATGGTGATCATAATCCTATAATTTTCAACGCTGACTGATATTAGGCTATAATAAAACTCTACTTTATGTGCGTCTAATAAAGGAATATAACCTAGTTTCTCCCGTCCGTTCTCCAAAGTTAACGTCAGATCTTTAATAGGCATAAGGTGTGGAGATAACACACCCTTTGTCGCTAACGTAATAGCTTCTTCATAGTCCTTTGATTTCTCAATCAAAATGTGATATTTTGACACGGATAGATCTATTTTCGGATAATAAGCTAACGTAGCCAGCAAATGTTGAACTTCCATAATCTGATCGATATTACTAGAATGTTCGTTTCACCAAACTCATTATTTGATTGATTGAAGATAACTGGCTGCGAAAGTTTAGACAAAGCTAATTCGGTTTTTGTGTTGCAAAACTCAATTCTTTTATTTTGATTGTTTATCTTAAGGCGATTTGAAATTCCTAAGCCTAGACTCGCAACAGATCCCAAGATGTTTAGTCCAGCAAGAATAAGCGGGTTGCGGCGTTCGAGATTATTGTGCCGCACAGACCCACATCAGCAAGTCACGAGCAAGTTCCTCTGCTCAGCGGTTTTTTATTTTGCACATCGTAAGAAATAACATTTCCGCGACGCTTAGGGTTTGAGCTAGCGAAATCTCTGAGTTAGCATGAAAATGACGTTGGTGCATGTCCCTCAACGAAACAGCAAACCTCAACAGGTCATTCTTTAGGTTAAGGACGTCAACTTCAGGCAAAAAGATAGCTTGCATATCCACTTCTATGACTATATTACTCGACAACAATAAAAATGTCCTTCTGTTCCTTTCGAATAATCGAGCCATGATTCAAAATTCTATTTCTTTCGTCTTAGCGCTCTTTCCATACAACAAAGATGTCTGAACACACAATATCACTCCTAACAATACAGATTCATTTTGGAAACCTGCAATGAGTAAAATATATGTAATAACTCATGTTAAAGAATATTGTTTAATACAAATATGATTGATATATATATAAAATTAAAAATTATACAAAAAGTTTCATAAATACAACCATTTTTTCCCTCACTCCATCTACCTTCTTTAGATTCTGATATGTGCCAATGGAACTATTCTCATATCAGTGGGGTTGGATACATTTTGAACCCTAAATCTATTGGCCGTTAATGTTTCTAAAATGTTAAACGGGCCTTCAAACTTAGGTGTCAGTTTATAATTTAAACCTTTACGTACGTATACTTGTATGTATACCTTATCGCCCACGGCATATGTTCTAGTTGGCTTAGCTATTTTATCATGATTTCTTTTCATTATAATTTGTGCTTCTTCTAGATTCTTAAAATGTTTAAAACCTTACGATTTGCCCTTTCCACTAGCCCATTAGACTCTGGGTGATAGATCATGGTATTGATTTTCTTTATGCAAAGGAATTCGCACAAGGAGTTTAAGGAAATGATTGATTGAACTCCCCGCCCGAGTCTGATATAATGGTGTGTGGAATTCCATGTTTACAAATGTAGCACTCGTAAAACTTTCTAGCGCACTCGACTGCGGTTTTTGTTTTAAGCGCTATCAGTTCTGTATATCGAGTCAAGGCATCTATGATTACTAGGAGGTGCTTATTTCCTCTGTCTGACTCGTAAAATCCTGTTAATAAATCTAAGTGTACTCTTTCAAAGGGTTGATTTGGCACGGGGTAAGCCCTTAGGCTGACAGGTGTCTTCGTGTGCCCTTTGTATTCTTGACAAGTGCGACAATTAGCTATGTGCTTTTTTATATCTGTAAGCATCGTATGCCAATAAAATAAAGATTTGGCTTTCTGTGACATTATGGAAAAACCAGGGTGTCCATGCAGTGGATTTTCATGCAACCATTTTAAGACAGTGGGTATGAGTGAGATAGGTACCACCACCTGGTTGTTATTCAACTGTGGTGTGTTGCGGGTTTTCCTCGTCACGGATCTACACAGGATATTATCTTTGATTATATAATTCTGCTGCTTATACTTTATATATTCCTTTTCCTTCGGATTTCCGTTTAACGCATTTATGATTTTTTCTATTTGTTGATCTTTTCTTTGTTCCTTCTGTAATAGTTCAGCACTCCAGCCCAGATCTTCCTGTTCAGATATAGTTTTAACAATGGGCGTGGAGGTTGAGATATCTATTAATTCAGCTAATGGCTCTGTACAAGATGAAGAGGGGTTGCGTGATAATGCGTCAGCAATGATATTTGCTTTCCCAGGTAAATACCCGATCCTCGCGCCAAAGTCTTGGATGATCATGTGCCACCGAGTTCGCTTAGGGCTGTGACTAAAGCCTTTAAAGAAATCGGTTAGGGGCTTATGATCAGTGAGAACCTTGACGGGATAACCGATATTATGAACTTAAAAATGTACTAGTTGAATTAACAATAGCGAGCCCTTCCTTGTCTATTACTGCATATTTACTTTCGGAAGGTCTCAGTTTACGTGAATAAAAAGCTATAGGGAAAAACTGTTTATCATATTGTTGAAGCAAAACCCCACCTACTCCTAGGTCTGTTGCTATAAAGAATTCCTTACTGAAGTCAGGAAATTTCAAGATAGGAGAACTACACAGTTCATCTTTCAATTTAGTGAACGCCTGTTGATGATTTTCAGACCATATGAAATCTACGCCCTTTTTTATAAGATCGGTTAGGGGAGCGGCTATGATTGAGTAGTTGCGTATAAAGCGGCGATAATAGCCACTAACATCCGAGAAATTGCTGTATTCCCCTTGACGTTAGTAGTATCGGAAAGTTTACGGATAGCTTATACCTTATCATGGACTACTTTAAGACCTTGACTAGACACCGTGAAACCTAAATAGACTAGTCTGTGTTAAAAAAATTCACACTTACTTATCTTTACCCTTAGGTATGCTGCCCTTATTCTTTGTAGCACTAACTCTAATTTACGTAGATGTTCTTCTAAGGTATTAGAAAAGATTACTAGGTCATCCATATAGGCATGTAGGATATCACCTAACAAGTCTCCAAACACAATGTTTATCATTCTAGTAAAAGTTATAGGAGCACAACGTAAACCAACCAAAAGGCATACGCAAAAATTCCTAATGTCCCCTGGCTGTGCTGAAGGCAGTGTATGGGATACTTTCTTCTTCCAACGGAATCTGATGGAAGCCTTTTAGGAAGTCCAAACTGGTAAAATATTTGTTCTGACCTAATAGAGATAGAATATCGTCAGTACATGGCACTGGGAATCGGTCAGGGATTGTTTCCTCATTTAAGCGACGAAAATCGACGCATATCCGCCAAGTTCGATCTTTTTTCTGGTAACTACTATTAACGGAAAATTATAAGGGCTGTTTGATTTCCTAATGACTCCTTCTTTAGCATTCTACCTACTTCCTCAGTTATCTCACTCTGAAATTTCATAGGAATCTGTACGAAGGTACATAGATTACTTTCTGCTGTCCTTTAGCCTTATTTGATGCTCGATGACATCACCGTTTTTCCTAAGGTTCCATCCGTAGTGGAAAAAACATCATGATATTCAGTTAAAAGATTCAAAAAATTTCTGCTGAATTTCTTCTTCTTGAATGTCCTTATTGATTTTGTTCTTTATAGATTGCAAAAGAGATTCATCCGCAACTGATTGAGCGTGATTGATCTCAGCTACGGTAAGAATGCGATGTTTATAAACTTCCACATCCAAGATATGTTGATTTTTGTGGATTACTAAAGTGGTATTCAAATGATTACAGACTTCGATGTTACATTGTTGTTGTGAGCCGACTGTATAAATGGCTTGTGTGACGGATAATCCGTGTGTTTTCAGAGTGTCGGAAAGGATTAACATTTCAGATCCCGGCAAGGTTTTCTTTACACGCACTAATATGTTCGAAGTTACGTTCGGCTCGAGAGTTTGCGTGCAAGCTGATATTACGGGTGAGCGAGAATTCTGTAGGGTCGCATGGATTATTTCTTGGTTTATGAGACAAGTGATTGGTTCTTCAATATATGTTACTACTCTGTCTGTCTCCTTATTATCTAAAACTGATTTTAAGGTATTAGAAGACTTATAGAATTTTCCTTTGATATACACGCCGTGTTTTGCAGGGGCTAAGGTAATATTTTGAGTGCCCATAGACGGGTATCCGATAATTACTGCAGGATACATATTAATGCTTTGTACAACGATAAAGGTATCGGAAAACGTGCGCTTACCGACCTTGTACTGAACATGAGTTACTCCTACCACATTTAATTCATTATTTCCTATACCCGAGAGTCTTATTCCGGACTTCTCTATAGGGAAGTTTGAAAAGAGTAAATGATGAGTCCTCAAATCCATGATATTACGTGGACTACCAGAATCAAAGAACAAAGTAAATGACTTATGGTCCAAATTTACTGCATGTAAGGTTGGTCGTAACTCGTCTTGACTTGTAATTGCGTGAATTTGTTGCAAATCTACGGGAACCTGCACAGATTTTTTGGATTCGGCCGTGTGTTTCATAGGAAAATCGATTGCCTCACAATGATCTGATAAATGATTAAACTGATTATTTGATACAAAAGATGTTGATATGGATGACCCAACATCGTCCTCTCCCCCTTTGGAGCTAACTACGTGGTATTTGCTTTGTTTAGCACTCCTTGAAAATTCGCTTGACCTTGCAAGTTCTAGCTAGACGGCCCAGGAACAGAGGTACCTGAAGCACGATTTGTTTGTTTTTGCTGTTGAGCAGCATTTCCGTTTGCTTGTTTCTTTTTATAGTACAGAGGACCCTTCTTTTTGTTTGCATTGGCAACTGTTTGTGTGTTTGTAGGATTCTGCTGTTGATTCCGCGAGAAGCAGCGATTATATGAATGAGTGGAACTATATGTATTGAACAAAAACCGCGTCCGACAGTCTGAAATCATGTGACCTGTCGTTTACAGTTATAACACAAACCATCCCTGCAGCTTGATTATTATTATGTACCACGTTTACTTGTTGTGGCTTATTCTCATTTTTTGCAAAAACTTGAGTGAGCGAGGGATCAAGGTCAGTACATTTAGACATGTGTTTTTTTTATTTGTGTTATACACATCTAAATTCCGTACTGTCGGGCTGCAGCTTTTTGTCAAAACACCGCACTAAGCTTCAGGCAACATGGCTGTAATGGTCGTGAGGTATATGAGACGGATAAAATCTTTCACGGCGATTCTGGCACTCGTAAAACCCACCCGGAGTTACTTAAACTATCTTGATATTCATTTAGCGGTCGGCAATTAGCGCCGCCCGCTCGACAACATTAAGCTGAGTCATAGAGGCTTGGTTAAGGATATTTCTTAATGCCCATACTACATCTAAAGCCTCTTCACCCCCATACACGGCACATAACCTAATTTTGAACTCGTCCATGTAGCCGCCTCTTAGAAAGAAACACCTCTTAGATTACAACTTGCGTCTCCTTTAGCACAAGTCTATGAAGCTTTTGGCTTCCTGTAATTGTACAGCTGGTGGGTCCTGTGATGCTTTGCATTTAAATGAGCGTCTACAGTTGAGATCCATGCCTCAACATTTTGAGGCAGGAACCCATTGACCCGACCTTGAAAAGGGACAGTTGCTGACCTCGCACTCACGAGCGTACACATTCGGGTGCCAGCCGCAGTAGTTGCCGCAGTAGTTGCCATCTTCACCTTTACTTTTTTCTTATCACTCCTATTCCTTGCGGTCCTATCAAAATATCTATAAGAATACACTCGACCACTACGTAAACGCATATGCAATATACTGTATAAATGTGTTGCAAGTAATAGGAAAACCCCACAAAAAGATAATAGAGTACAGATAATTTGATAAAGATATTATTCGGAGAATTCCTGCAAGAAAACGATTAGCAACAACGAGAAAAAAAAAGTCTGCGGGCGAGAACTCGTAGTTGAAGATTGATTCCTGTAATGAATGAAGATTAAGACTATATAACTCACCCCCAGAATACTGGACGATCGACTCCTGATGAACAACACTTCACTGAGAAAAAACCTGAATAGATAAAATTCTACTTAGCTCTGGGTTATATGGGGAAGGATTGTTGACATCCGATGACGTCACAGTTCCTCTTTCTCTCGCGACGGAAGTCGTGATGATGTCACAGTCTCCTCCCGTCCTCGCGTTGCATGAAGAAGCCCAAGTCTTGATGATCGCGCGTTGTTTCCTTTATGTGTTTCTTCTTTCTGTTGATGTTCGATGCTGCTCCTCGTCCGGTGTTGATTCTCGGAGATATGTGATAACAGTCACTCAATCGTCGATGTTGATGCTTGTATTCTTCTCGATGAAGGACATATCTTCGTCTTCATAAAATGTTGCGTTGATTGAAGATCCCGTTTCCTCTGTTTATTATTGACTTATAGCTGGAAGTTGGTGATTGCAGTTCTTCGGTCGGCTGATATGGGTCTTGTTAATGTTATTCTTCGTAGAGGCTGCCACCATTCTTAGTCATTTCGCTTTTGCGAAAGACTGTTTGTCTTTTCTTACGACTGTCATTCGTAAGCATTCTGGTTCCTTCTTTCTCCTATGTGATATCTTAGTAGAGTGGTTCTTCTTAAAGTAAAGGTGATGATTCAACGGATAAGTTGAATAAACAGTACAACAACTTATTCTGAACTCCATAACAAGAGAGACAGTTCGGTCGTGAGACCGTTCCGTTTTATCGCTAGAAAATGAACTAACTTCTTAGAGCAATCACGTTGAAAGCGAAACATTAGCTATCTCAGCGATTTCACATAAAAAACATACGTAGTCCGCCGGCTCGAAAGTTACAAAGTTCCGGCGCAGGTTAACAGGTCAACCGCTTCCCATGGAAGTTGTTATGACTAGTTGACAGAAATGTAAAATGATTATGTTTTCAAACAAACTTAAACCAGGCTACTGCAGGCATTGCATAGCGTGATCTAGATTTGATTTAGTCACGTAGGACGCTCCTAATTCGCCAATGACCTCAGGTCATGGGTTTTATTTACAGATATGTAATTCTAAAATGTATTTATTACATATGTGGTTGCAGAAGTCAACGTTCCCAAGCATGATAATTGCTACAAGTTTGTAGTCACCCAGACAATATAAGTTTTCTACGTTGGATTAAAGCGCGTTTTCTATATATAGGACGTCAGTGTTTTTGGCCTGACTTGCTTATTTAATCTGATGGATTCTGAGCCCTCATTGTGATCGATTACGATGATCTCACTATTCCGTGATTATTTTTCGGATTTTTAAGGATTAACATTTTAAAGTTACAGTCTGCTAGACTTATGTCAGTGCTTTCTCTCAAAATGTTCACACGAGCTTACGTACTACACGCCAAAGGCATTTGTCTTACATGGGAAGTCATTACCTGTTGCTTCACTTGGCCGAATTTCTGGAGAGAGAGAGAGAGAGAGAGAGAGAGAGAGAGAGAGAGAGAGAGAGAGAGAGAGAGAGAGAAAGAGAGAGAAGACCCCTGTTCACCTTTTTGTATCCATTTCTGTTGAAAATAATACCTTGTCACTTTTGAAACGTCTGGTCTAACAAAAAACATTGAAATAACATTCCATTTTTGTTATGTATGTGTATATATAACATACACAACACGCACACACACCCACGCACACACACACACACAACAACACACACACAAATATTATTATATTATATATATATATATATATATATATATATATATATATATATATATTTTTACCTAATTCACACACACACACACACACCCCACACACACACACACACATATAAATATATATATATATATATATATATCTATATATATATGTTTTACCTAATTCACACACACACACACACACACACACACACACACAACATAATATATATATATATATATATATATCTATATATATATATATATATATATATATATATATGTGTGTGTGTGTGTGTGTGTGTGTGTGTGTGTGTGTGTGTGTGTAGGACACATCAGCGTGTAGTTGAGTATTGGAAATGTTATAATTAATTTTAATTCTTTATTTCCTACGTTTCGTAATATCTTTATCACATCTTCAGGGAATCTGTTAGACAATAACTAAAATTACTTTAAAAATTACTCTAAAATTCAACATTTACAAATTACAACACAATTAAAAAAACACACAGAAACAAAAACAAGACCAAAGACCGCTAACCAACCTTATGCAGAGAAGGCAGGAGACAGAATAACAATACATAAATAAAAGTTAACTCAGGTACAGTTGTGTGGAGGAGGTTTGGGTATTTAACTAGGGAACCAGTTGTTTAATAAATAATGATTCTAGGATAGACAGTTCATATGCATTGCTTGTTTGGCCTGTGATTCGGAAATGGTTTCTTTCTATATATATTTTACAGTTTTGTGAATGGTTTCTTATATTAGAGTTCGGGATTGGAGAGCCTACAGCCAATACGGAAACTTAAACTCCGATGAGAGTCGATTCTGACCCGCATTAACCTCCCTCGTGAATCCGACAGATGTCCCAGAGTTACACTTAGGGCAAGTATACTTATAAACCACGTTGGAGGTCAAAAGAGGGTCCAATCGATCTTTATATCTGAAAAAGGAACCGATTGTTAGTGGGTTTATAGGAATTAATTTCAGATTAATGGCACATAATGTCTATAAACAATTTGTGCAAACTTTTTCCGAAAGGAGTCATCATGTAAACACGGGAATTTGGCATAAAAAGCTAATTTTGGTACTGTACAGGGTTTGACGACATTAGCGAATTGTTTGTCAAGCAACAGACGGAGTTTTTTTTTTTTTTTTTTTTTTTTTTTTTTAAACAAGGTCTGTAGGAAGCAATTATTCGTAAAATATCCAGAAAGGAAACTAATTGCTTGGTGGAAGGATTGCCAGTTCGATGTAATAAAAAACGCCCCGTGGAGGAGATTAAAAATAGAGTTTAGTTTAAAATCATAAAAACAAGAACTATAGTAATCGGATCCTAGACCCGTAAAAGTTTTCTTTCTAGAAACAGATGTATTAAAAGAGCCATTATCCCTAGTGACAAGAACGTCTCAGAAAGGTAATTGATTATTCACCTCTTTTTCTATGGTAAAATTAATGTTACTATGTTTAGTATTAACATATGCTAAAAAGGGATCAATATCACAGTCATTTTTAAATAAGGCGAAGGTTTCATCAATATACATACCATAAAAGAGTGGATGGAGCCTGAGCGGGCAGTCTTCTAAGATGCGTTCTTCCAGCGAGCACATGAAGATGCTGGCAAAAGTGGGACCCAAGGGAAAGCTCATGGCTACATCGTCCGTTTGCTTATAAAGTTTGCCGTCAAAAACAAAGGTAGTGTCCCGCACTGCTAGTTCCAAAAGAGTTTTAAAAAACGAACGACTGAAATTGTTAAAAACAGAATCTGGCTCAGGAAAAAGTTTGTTTTAAGATTATATCGATAGTTTCTTCCACAGGGACATTAGTAAAGAGAGATTCAACGTCTAAACTGGCCATTTTCAAATCAGCGTCCTGTAATAAAACTTTATCCTTAAAAGAGTAGGAGTTACTGAAAGTAAAATCATTTTTGAACAGTGGTTCTAAAAAACTTACCAAATATTTATCTAGCTTATAATTAGGTGTATTATATGATGCCAAAATTGGTCTCATTGGTGTATTAGGTTTATGTATTTTTGGGAGACAATATAAAACTCCATGTTATTTCTCAAAAAATTAATCTATTAATACTCCAACCTTTACAACGGCATTCAGTGAGAAATTTTAGCTATTATTTTTATCATATGTTATTAATATAAGTATTCTTTTCTTCACTTATTCTATTGTCTTAATCATTTTATGTGTAACAGGTACTCATTGTATCCTAATCACCCGAAGTGTCAACTAAGCCTAATATTGTTCGATTTGAGGAACAAATAATGTAGCTTTAGGTAAACAGTAATTTTGAAGATGTTTAGTAGTCCATTTACAGAAGATTCTGACGCAAGTTGAACAGTTGAAGTAGCACCAACCTATAGTATATTCCAATGATTAGATCTGCTGATGCCATGCCAAAGTTTATCTTTTCATCAGTAGACCTTCGTTTTCTATAAGTTGACGTCATTTTCTATAGAGTGAACAATTTTTATGGGTGTCTCTACTTTACTATTAATAGCTGTCTTAATTTTGAAAACCACAACAGAGGGGCGCGAGAGTTGTAAATCTCCAGTTTTACGCCCACCCCACCCCCTTCCTTTTTTTTTTATGTAAGTGGGGAAACATACGCTCTGATATAACACTTCTTTTATTGCCTGAATCTTCCTTTAATTTTACATTGTATGAGTGGGCTAATAAATTGACAGTAACTCCGTCAATATATTTATGTAATTGAACACCATATTCTGCAGAAGCTTGAATTTCAAGTCAGTGACTCCTATGGTGGACTTGTTCCATATGGAGAGGGTTCATCTTCGGAATAATAATAATAATAATAATAATAATTAATAATAATAATAATAATAATAATAATAATAAAGAAGGAAACTGAAGGAATGATAACAGCGGCACAAGATCAGGCCCTAAGAACCAGATATGTTCAAAGAACGATAGACGGAAATAACATCTCTCTCATATGTAGGAAGTGCAATACGAAAAATGAAACCATAAACCACATAGCAAGCGAATTTCCGGCACTTGCACAGAACCAGTTCAAAAAGAGGCATGATTCAGTGGCAAAAGCCCTCCACTGGAGCCTGTGCAAGAAACATCAGCTACCTTTTGCAGTAATAAGTGGTACGAGCACCAACCTGGGGGAGGGAAGTGATAGAAAACGATCAGGCAAAGATCCTCTGTGACTATGGTATCAGAACGGATAGGGTGATACATGCAAATAGACCAGACGTGACGTTGATTGACAAAGTCAAGAAGAAAGTATCACTCATTATCATCCCATAATCATAGGAGTACTAGGCACGATCCCAAGATCCCTGAAAAGGAATCTAGAAAAACTAGAAGCTGAAGTAGCTCCAGGACTCATGCAGAAGAAAAAAAAAAAAAAGAGAGAGAATAATAATAATAATTGGATTTTTTAAAATCAAGTTCTTTATCACCAGAAAATAGACGTGCAATAATTATGCAACACTAAGTAAACTCCTCTCTCTCTCTCTCTCTCTCTCTCTCTCTCTTCTCTCTCTCTCATCTTTATAGAGTAAAAGGATTAGGAAAGAAACACTGGGTCAGAGAATTATTCATAAACTCTATTAGAGTCATTCCAAACCATTTCGTTATTTGTGTCTTACAGAACTGTCATAGCCATCTCTCTCTCTCTCTCTCTCTCTCTCTCTCTCTCTCTCTCTCTCTCTCTCTCTCTCTCTCATGTAAAATAAACCTGAGAGTAGGTTTGGACTAAAGACTAAACTCATGTACCGCGTAAAACCTAAAATCTCCTCTCTCTCTCTCTCTATCTCTCTCCTCATGAAACTGTATTATGAGGAATCTGTTTTCCACCCAATGCCTTCACTCTCTTATTTTTTTCCATGTAAAAGAATTATGAAGGATAAGGATATAAGCCCAGCACCTCATTAACCACCTTCTCTCTCTCTCTCTCTGTCTCTCTCTCTCTCTCAAATCTCTCCTTGTAACCTTGGATAGAGGTAATCCTGTTGGCCACCAAATCCTTCACCTCCCCTCTATTTTTTCCATGTAAAAGAATTATGAAGATCAGAGGATAATCAGCACCTCATTAACCACCTCTCTCTCTTCTCTCCTCATCGTTCTAATCTCTCTCATTAGTACAAACTGTATTCATGAAAGTAATCATGTTGGCCACCAAATCCTTCACCTCCCCTCTATTTTTTCCACGTACAAGAAAGTATTGAAGATTCAGAGGATAAATCAGCAACCTCCTTAACGCCTACTCTTCCAATCTCTCTTCTCCGCTTCTCTCTGCTCTCCTCTCTCGCTCTCTCCCTCTTCTCTTCTATCTCTCTCTCTCTCTCTCTCTCTCTCCTAATTAAAATCGGGCTGCTTCGTCCCTCATGGTACCCCTTTGAGATGGCTTTCAAGAATTTTTGCAAGGTGTAATTAAAGTCTGGTACTTTTTTTATTAATCCGCTGCTCTCCTCTCGCGGCAGACTCCATCTCTCTCTCTCCTTCCATCACGCCCTCTCTCTCTTCTCATCGTCTCTCTCTCTCTCTTTATGTAAAGACTACTTTTACCACATAAATGTGCTTATGTGCTGAGATGATTTTGGTTGGGAGATATCTGAAAGAAAGTACCACATTAAATGTGCATATGTGTTGAGATGTTTTAGTTGGGATCTTTGTGAACATCCCTAATATTGCCACATAAATGTTCTTATAGACATAAATAGTCTAGTTGGGGTGTTTCTGAAAAACAAAAACACTGCTACCAAAATAAATGTGTTTATATGCTTAGATGGTTTAGTTTGGGTGTTCCAGAAATACAACTTTTATTGCCACATAAATGTGCTTTTATTGCCACATAAATGTGCTTATATATGCTTAAATAATTCCGTTGGAATGTAGCTGGAAAACACTATTACCGCATAAATGTGCTTCTATGCTTCGATAATTTAGCTGGTGGTTTCATGAAAAACCCCTGCTACCACATAAATGTTACTTATATATGCTTAAATGATTTAGTTTGGGTGTTTCTGAAAATTCTGTAGAATACTATTACCTCATAAACGTGCTTATGTGCTCAACAGCTATATCACAAACTCGGTCATTTTTCCTTTTGCTGAATATACATCAGAAAACTGTAATTTTGGTGATATTGCCTAACAACAACTCATCGATACTCGTCAAGTTGTTTTCCTGAGCAACGCAACAGCACAAACAAACTCCCGTGAATCACGGATATCTTTAGGAGAGAGAGAGAGAGAGAGAGAGAGAGAGAGAGAGAGAGAGAGAGAGAGAGACTGACTGTCTAAGCCTCATCTCGCGGTCATAATTAAACTTCCTTAAACTTCTTTATTCTCGGGTTAAAAGTCATAAAAGTCCTCGAAATTCTTTGAAGTAGAAGATTCCCCATTTCTTGTCGTTCCTTTCATCTTCCGCACCTGCTAATGGACCGCCTCCTCTCCAAGGGTCCTTGTAGCCTTCTCTCAAGGGGGCATTAGGAGAGGAACGATGAGCTCTTAGGGGGTTAGGTGCGGTAGATGAAGGGAAGTGGCAAAACAATGATGTTTGATACTTCAGAAGATTGTGATGATGTTGGTAGACTAATCATTCAAAGCAAAGAGCCTTCCTTTGTTTATCTTCTGTTTGCTCCGAATGTTTAGCATCTGCTTTCCTCGGTTTGTGTAGTTTTTCATTCCCTTTGCCACGAAATTGCGGCGGAATTGTTTCCTTTGGGGTCTTTATCGATGTTGATGTTCGTTTATAAAATTTTGAGTGTTTAATTCTATCCTGAAGCGCTCTGTACTCTTGCCTGACTTTTCGCGACTCAGGCTGCTAATTTTTTTCCATCTATGTATTGTTCCTTCTGAATATTTTTTTAACTTCTTTAACAACGTCCCTTCGATCCCTAGCTGCAACCCCTTTCATTCCTCTTACTGTACTTCAGTACATATTCTCTTCCATCTTACTTTCCTTAGCCTTTTCCTGACACTTCTTCCACAGTACACCTTTTATACCTTTACAAAGCCTTTTCCCACTTAGTTTCCCTGTTGAATGACCTCATCGTGGGTCCCAGCACTTGGCTTTGGGCTTGATTTTGGTATGTCTTTCCAGTCAGACTTTACTCGGGTTTTCCAACATTTTAAAATGACCATCGGAGTTTATTTTGATGGCTTTTGGAGCAAGAGGTTGATAATTTTGTCATCAGGATTCCGATGGACTGATCCAGGGAGATATAAATCTCTTCGTAGCCTATTAGCACCTTCATTATTCCTTACGGGCTCAGCGTTTCGCAAATGACCAATGATTCTGATCGTAGGAAGTTCAGAAATGAGATTGAATGATCATGATCAAGATTTAAAACTCTCTATACGTAATACGTATCAAGAATCTTACGAGAAAGTTTTTCTTTACTTTTGTTTGTATCGCAAAAAAAAAAAAAAAAAAAAAACAGTTCATAACAATGTGGGATACTTTTCCTGATAACTCTCATAGACTTTCAATCCAGTAGGGGGATTGTGCCATCAGTCCACCGCATGCGGTGCACTGGAGGCATTACGGAAGGGCCTTTTGCATTGTCTCTCCAGCCCGTAGCTGCAACCCCCGTTCATTCATTCCTTTTACTGTTCCCTTTCTTCCAACTAACTTTCCTCCCTTTCGTAAGAATTGTTTCAGCATTATTTTCAGTGAAGAAGAATGGCCTCATCATAGGTCCTAGCGCTTGGAGTTTGGCGTAATTATATATATTCCGTTAGACCTTTAATTAAAGTAATTGCAAATTGCATAGGTATTTTTAACGTGACTCAGCCCTGTCGTCTTCACCTGCTGTTGCTGGAAATTCCAAATTTACACTTAAGTTAAATTACAAGCGAAGATGCAGCGCATTACTACCCCGATAGATTTCTCCTTGTATTTTCATAATTTACTTGTGTTTTTATCAATTTGTTTATTGATTTATGAACGTATTATTTTTTTCTTTTTGTTCTTTCTAATGAACACCGTGATATTCTTCGGAGGCTTGAATTTCAAGGCAGTGCCTCCTTTGGTGGGCTTCTCTCATATGAATAGGATTCATTTTCTGAAAAATATGATTAAACAGTAAATAAATGTAACTTCCTAATGAAAGATCTGAAATTCTTATCGAAGACTTCCTTTTTGGGAAACTTCCTCTCGAAACACTCCGTTTGAAAATTCCCCCTAAAAGCTTCCCTTTGAAAACTTCCTTTTGAAAACTTCAGTTTGAAAATTTCCTTGAAAAATTTCGTTTACAAACTTTTGAAAACTTCCCTTTGAAAACTTCTCTTTGAAACATCCAATTGAAAGCTTCCCATGGAAAATTTCCCTTTATGACTACCCTTTGAAACTTCCATTTAAAAAAATCCCTTTGAAAACTTTACTTCTAAAACTTCCTTTTGAAAGTTTCTTTTGGAAACCTTCTCTTTGAAAACCTCCCTTTGACAGATTCCCTTTGAAAACTTCTGTTTGAAAACCTCCCTTTGAAAACTTCCCTTTTAAAACTTCTCTTTCAAAGCTTCCCTTGGAAAATTTCCC
>NC_087213.1:1051691-1056691 GCF_015104395.2 Macrobrachium nipponense | reverse complement strand
ATGTCACACGACAACGAATTACACGAAGACGAACTGAGAGACGATGCCACAGAAGACGACAGGGAGGATGAGGTATCAAACAACGACACACGAAGAAACACCGACGAAGTAACAGAGAGGACGGAATGGGTAGAAAAGATTAGACAATGGATGGAGCCAGATACAGAGAGAACAAAGATCCCCTCCATGAAAAGCCTACAACACCAAGAAATTAAGGCAGAAAACAAGTGAGGTCAATGAAAATAATGGGCCTAATACACACCACCAGTATCACAGAAACAAATAACTTGACATAGCAGGAGCAAGATTAGTAGCAGAACTGATGGGGATTCGAACACCAACACCACCGTCACAACCAACCCAACAGAAACCAAAACAGCAACCTCCTTGGAAAAGGCGCCTGGAAAAGCAAATCATGGTGATGAGATCTGACTTGAGTAACTGAAAGAGATGGCAGAAAAAAGGCTAAGAAGCAAGAAAACAAGGGAGGAACTCAACGAGAAATACAAAGTACAAGAGAGGGGACTAAACAACACAATAGAAGATGTAAAACAGAGGCTTAAGGCCAAAGCACATAAGATCCAACGGTACATGAACAGGAATAAGGGATACCAACAGAACAAACTATTCGGAAAACCAACCAGAAAAAGACTATACAGCCAACTAAGAGGGGAAGACAACCACCCAGAAATTCCAAGTAAGAGACTCTGGGAAAACATATGGAGCAATCCCAGTATCACACAACAAACTGCAACATGGCTCCAGGAAGTCAAGGAAGAAGAAACAGGGAGAATAAAACAAAGATTCACAGACATCACGACAGACACAGTCAGACACCAACTAAAGAAAATGCCAAACTGGAAAGCCCCTGGTCCCGATGAAGTCCATGGATACTGGCTCAAAAACTTCAAGGCCCTACACCCACGAATAGCAGAACAACTCCAGCATTGTATCTCAAATCACCAAGCACCCAAATGGATGACCACAGGAAGAACATCCTTAGTACAAAAAGACAAGAGTAAGGGAAATATAGCCAGTAACTACAGGCCTATCAACCTGCCTACCAATAATGTGGAGGTTACTAACAGGTATCATCAGTGAAAGGCTATACAACTACCTAGAGGAGACAAACACCATCCCCCACCAACAGAAAGGCTGCAGAAGGAAGTGTAGGGGCACAAAAGACCAGCTCCTGATAGACAAAATGGTAATGAAGAACGTAGGAGAAGGAAACCAACCTAAGCATGGCATGGATAGACTATAAGAAAGCCTTCGACATGATACCACACACATGGCTAATAGAATGCCTGAAAATATATGGTGGGGCAGAGGAAAATACCATCCAGCTTCCTCAAAAATACAATGCACAACGGAATACAAATACTTACAAGCTCTGGAATAAGACTAGCAGAGGTTAATATCAGGAGAGGGATCTTCCAGGGCGACTCACTGTCCCCACCCCCTACTCTTCGTAGTAGCCATGATTCCCCATGACCAAAAAAGTACTACAGAAGATGGATGCCGGGTACCAACTCAAGAAAAGAGGCAACAAAATCAAACCATCTGATGTTCATGGACGACATCAAGCTGTATGGTAAGAGATCAAGGAATAGGTACCCTAATCCAGACTGTGGAAGGATTGTATCTGGGGACATCAGGATGGAGTTTGGAATAGAAAAATGCGCCTTAGTCAACATACAAAAAGGCAAAGTAACGAGAACTGAAGGGATAAAGCTACCAGATGGGAGCAACATCAAACACATAGATGAGACAGGATACAAATACCTGGGAATAATGGAAGGAGGAGATATAAAACACCAAGAGATGAAGGACACGATCAGGAAAGAAATATATGCAGAGACTCAAGGCGATACTCAAGTCAAAACTCAACGCCGGAAATATGATAAAAGCCATAAACACATGGGCAGTGCCAGTAATCAGATACAGCGCAGGAATAGTGGAATGGACGAAGGCAGAACTCAGCAGCATAGATCAGAAAACCAGGAAACAAATGACAATACACAAAGCACTACACCCAAGAGCAAATACGGACAGATATACATAACACGAAAGGAAGGAGGGAGAGGGACTACTAAGTATAGAGGACTGCTTCAACATCGAAAACAGAGCACTGGGGCAATATCTGAAAACCAGTGAAGACGAGTGCTAAAGAGTGCATGGGAAGAAGGACTAATAAAAGTAGACGAAGACCCAGAAATATACAGAGTCAGGAGAGGACAGAAAGAACAGAGGACTGGCACAACAAACCAATGCACGGACAATACATGAGACAGACTAAAGAACTAGCCAGCGATGACAATTGGCAATGGCTACAGAGGGGAGAGCTAAAGAAGGAAACTGAAGGAATGATAACAGCGGCACAAGATCAGGCCCTAAGAACCAGATATGTTCAAAGTACGCTAGACGGAAATAACATCTCTCCCATATGTAGGAAGTACAATACGAAAAATGAAACCATAAACCACATAGCAAGTGAATGCCCGGCACTTGCACAGAACCAGTACAGAAAGAGGCATGATTCAGTGGCAAAAGCCCTCCACTGGAGCCTGTGCAAGAAACATCAGCTACCTTGCAGTAATAAGTGGTACGAGCACCAACCTGAAGGAGTGATAGAAAACGATCAGGCAAAGATCCTCTGGGACTATGGTATCAGAACAGATAGGGTGATACGTGCAAACAGACCAGACGTGACGTTGATTGACAAAGTCAAGAAGAAAATATCACTCATTGATGTCGCAATACCATGGGACAACCAGAGTTGAAGAGAAAGAGAGGGGAAAAATGGATAAGTATCAAGAATCTGAAAATAGAAAATAAGAAGGATATGGGATATGCCAGTGGAAATCGTACCCATAATCATAGGAGCACTAGGCACGATCCCAAGATCCCTGAAAACGAATCTAGAAAAACTAGAGGCTGAAGTAGCTCCAGGACTATGCAGAAGGAGTGATCCTAGAAAACGGCCCACACGGTAGATAAAAGAAAGTGATGGACTGCCTAAGGAGGCAGGAGCAACCGGAACCCCACACATAAATACCACCCAGTCGAATTGGAGGACTGTGATAGAGCAAAAAAAAAAAAAAAAAAAAAAAAAAAAATAATATATAATAATAATAATAATAATAATAATAATAATAATAATAATAATAATAATAATAATAATAATAATAATAATATTATTATTATTCTTTGGAAACTTGTATTTCGAGTCAGTGGTCCATGTAAGTTTGTTTCATATGAATCGAGTTCATCTTTTGAATAATAATAATAATAATAATAATAATAATAATAATAATAATAATAATAATAATAATAATAATATTCTTTGGAAGCTTGTATTTCGAGTCAGTGGTCCATGTAAGTTTGTTTCATATGAATCGAGTTCATATTTTGAATAATAATAATAATAATAATAATAATAATGATAATAATAATAATAATAATAATACTAATAATAATAATATAATATTAATCTTTTTTTTTTTTTTTGGCCTATCACAGTCCTCCAATTCGACTGGGTGGTATTTATAGTGTGGGGCTCTGGGTTGTATCCTGCTCCTGAGATAGACAATAAAAAAAAATTAAAAAAAAATAATAATAACAACAATAATAGTATTATTTAGGGATGCACCGATACCAAGTTTTTGGCCGATACTGATACCAACTGTTAAAGCCGATACCGATACCGATACCTGTTACCTACACATTACTGTTATTTATGAGATTATATATTGTTACTAAAATCATTCTTGTTCTCTAGTTATCGTATATTAAAGATTCAAAAGTTGAAAGGTCATATGATAGGGTTATATAAACTGCACGTGTCTAATTCCAAGTTGCAGCAGTAGCAGTACAGTAACTCATTGCACCATTCACTTATACCATACCTGTACTACACATGTCAAAACATTACCCTAATCCAACAGAATGGCAATGACTCATTGCTGATAGAGATAGACGCAACCATAGTTAATCAAAATTAAAAATATAATAATAAATTGTTAAATACACTCTACAGTGTTAAGATACCATCTGTTTTTAAAAGATAAACAATGAAACTATGTACAATATGACCATATATATAGTTTGTTTGGTGGGCTTTGTTAAGATATAGTACATTATAGGAAGCCTAGAAGGGTTTTAAATTCCTATACTAATACCGATATCGACACCGCAAAAACTAGCCGATTCCACCGATACCGATACTTAAGCATATCCTTAATATTATCCAGAAGATGAAATCTCTCCATATGGAACAAGCCCCCAGGAGCCATTGACTTGAAATTTAAACTTCCAAAGAATATACTGTTTATTAGGAAACGGTAAGTGGAGGTAAAGGGAAATGCATAGAGAGGAGATAGCACTTATTAAGATGAATTAATAAATTAATAAATAGATAGAAATTTAATAAGATGCAAGTAACATAGTATTAGGGTAGTAATTTATTGCCCTTTCGCTTGAACTAATGTAGTTATAGTTCCACGGCTTCTTTTGAGAGCTGTATCATCATCGTCATTAATAATAATAATAATAATAATAATAATAATAAAAATAATGATAATGATAATGATATAATATAATGATTGTGATATAATAATAATAATAATAATAATAATAATAATAATAATAATAATAAAATAATAATTAATAATAGTAATAATAATAATAATAATAATAATAATAATAATAATATAATAATAATAATAATAATAGTCATTCCCGTCAGGAAGATAGCAGTGATAGAAACTTTAGTAAGAATTACACCAATTGACGTAAGGTGAATAAAGCAAAGATTATATCTAATTTTCACTTACTCGGGGAGTAAGCCTACGAACTACTTTGTTTTTGTCGTTTTTCTTGTTGGGGGTTGTAGGAAAGGTCTATGGAAGAGACTAATAAGGTCTGAAAAAGGGGTTCGAGTTGAGTTAAAGATACAGGAATTTTACGATAGGACATATATGATTTATTTGTTAGAATGA
>NC_087213.1:1036691-1046691 GCF_015104395.2 Macrobrachium nipponense | reverse complement strand
GTCTGTTGTCGCTCTTTTTACAACAAGATCACAACCCTGACGAGTATAAACACCAGATATTGAGTTACCCATATTAAACTGATACAGCCATTCCGGTAAAATACCTCTTAAAACTTTAAAAACAAACACACAAACTTCGTAAATATACTAATTTTTGACCTTCAACCATTCCAACTTTTTCAGAACAGGAGAAATATGATCGTACTTCCTAATATCGCCTACCGTTACTCTAGCAGCGAAATTACACATTTTTTGAATTTTGTCGAGATGGACATTATTAGTGCACCCGCATACCTTAAAACAATAGTGGATGAGGCTCATTACTAGTGACTGAACAACAATCAGGCGCGTGGAAGGTTCAAAATTATCTTTTATTCTGTACAAATAAATAAGTATACCCGTCGCCTTTTTGCATACCTCCTCAATATGAGAGTCAAAAGTCATAAAACGGTCAAAATAGACACCTAAGTTTTTCACATTTTTCATAGGTCTGATAACATTGCCATTGAAATTTACCCTCACATTTTCATCTATGGCCGATATATATTGTCTTGAACCTATAAAAATGCACTGAGTTTTATTTTCGTTTAATAGGAGGCCATGTCTCTGAAAATATGTCTTGGCCTTCTCCAAGACTGCTTCAGCCCTTCTTAATAAATCATTCATGTTGCATATGTCCCCTTCAAGTATGATTTGAGTATCATCAGCATACTGGATAACGAAAACACCAGGTAGAGATTCCGCCAAATCGTTAACAAAAATACCAAACAATATTGATCCTAAGATGGATCCTTGCGGGACCCCAAAGGTTACCTCACATCTAGATGACAATGTGTCCCTTAACTTTACTGACTGGAATCGATTAGTGAGATAACTATCAAACCAAGATGGATCTATTCTTAGGCTTATACATTTCTCTAATAGGACTTTGTGATTCACGCTATCAAAGGCTTTGGATAGATCCAGTAGTAGGAGCAGTGATATCTTTTTATTTTCTATGTTATTATATATTCGATCAGTTACCTTCAAAAGAGCTGTCTCAGTAGATAATTTAGGCCTAAAGCCATGCTGATGTTCAGATGGAAGACTGCTTTCTTCAAAATATTTAGTTAATTGATTAGCAATAATCTTTTCCAGTACCTTAGACAGAGTAGGTAACAGTGAGATTGGCCGATAGTTCTTTATGTAATCTCTATCTCCAATTTTAAAAACAGGAATAACAAAAGGGTATTTCCATAAATGAAGAAAGGTGCTAGTTACGAAGGAAGTATTGATGATTATTGTAATGTAAAATGCTATTATAAACATAGTGCATCATTGTATAAATTCAGAGCAATACCATCAGTACCCGCATGCGTTCGAGTTACTTCAAATCCTTAATAGTTAATATAACCGTCTCACAGTCTACTGGAGAAGGTTTGAATCCGCGTGGATTATCTAGATTTATTGACCAATGACTTAGAGCCATATTTGTTGATGTCACCTGCTGAGTTGCCTCGTAAGTTTGTTTTCCTATATTCGCAAAATACTCATTAAACTCTTCCGCTTTAGCTTTAATATGCTCTCTGATTTCAGATATTTGTGCTTCACTGCTAACAGTATGAAGCATTTTTTTAACTACTTCCAAGTTTTACGATAGTTATTTCTTGTATCTTGGAATTCTTGTCTGTAGTGTTCTTTTCAACTGGAGTCTATCATGACTTTTACTTTTTTCTTCAATTCTCTGAAACTTTCTGCCAGTAGTACATCATTTCTTTGGGCTTTAAGATTTCTCTGCACGAGATCTCTTGATTTCATACGCTTTTTTATATCTGGGTTATCCAAGGGGCAGGGGGTCGTTTGATTTCATTAGTCACCATTGGAGCACATTTGTCAATGCAAGAAACAAATACTTCAGTTAAAATGAACACCTGGCAATTTACATCATCAGTGTTTAGTATTTCATTTAACAGGGCGACTTTATTTAGTAACAAGTCGCATAGTGTCTGAGAGTAATTTATTAGACATCGATAAGTTTTAAAGACAGGTTTTCTTTTTAGTTTATGCAGATTTAGAGTAGCAGTAATTGCCTCGTGGTCTGCTATTGGGCAGGGAACAACATCAAAGTGCTTAATCATATCAGTTCCATTAGTTATCAAAAGGTCAATGAGCGTTGCAGAATTACAAGTAACACGAGTAGGCTTGTTAATGATCTGATGAAGTTTGGCGTTACGTATAATTTTCTCCATTTTATTTCCTGCAGACAACAGATTATCATTAAAATCACCAAATATAAAAATTGGCTTGTTACGTAAAACAGCATTTTTAAAAGTCTCTAAAATGTAACTGAAGAAGAAGAAGAAGAAACTAGAGAGAGAGAGAGAGAGAGAGAGAGAGAGAGAGAGAGGGAGAGAGAGAAAAGAAGAAAAAGAAGAAAAGAGAGAGAGAGAGAGAGAGAAAGAGGGGGGAGAGAGAGAAAAGAAGAAGAAGAAGAAGAAGAAGAAGGAGAGAGAGAGAGAGAAGAAGAGGAGAGAGAGAGAGAGAGAGAGAGAAGAAGAAGAAGGAGAGAGAGAGAGAGAGAGAGAGAAGAAGAAGAAGGAGAGAGAGAGAAGAGAGAGAGAGAGAGAGAGAGAGAGAGAGAAGATTGACCAGTAAAAAGGCCATTCATCCAGATTCAAGTTCGTAACTTCTCGAGTCGGACTTCTGAATGCTTTTTCTCGAAATCTGTATATTGAGGTTCCTATTAGACTCGGGAGGTTGAATTGAAAGTTTTTGAATTTGGGATTGAATTTCAATTTGAATTTACGAGGCAAAGACGAAGTGACTGAGGGTACATAATTTAGAGAAATCTTTTCATATATAAAATGTATAGATGGAATGATTTTCTTAGAGAGCCTCTTCACACATTCTCTCTCTCTCTCTCTCTCTCTCTCTCTCTCTCTCTCTCTCTCTCGTCTCTCTCTTATTACTGTTAAAAGAATTTAAGAAAATGGTTTTATTTATAATTTTATTGAACTGAAAGTTTAATCCAGTTGAATATAAGCTTCTTTGTATAATTATATATATATACTTCTTCTTCTTCCCAGCTTTTTTCCCATTTTTATATGGCGGGTCCGCCGTGTTTCGGATGAGCCGTTTCCATCTATTTCTATCTTGCGCTTCTGCCTCATCAATTCCCTTCTCATGTAAATCTCCTCTCACACAGTCCTTCCATCTCTTTCTTGGTCTCCCTCTCTTTCTTCTTCCTTGCACCTCCACTCCCATAGTATGTCTTCCCAGCGTGGTCCTCATCTCTCCTCAACAGGTGGGTCCATACCATCTCAGCCTCCTCCCCCTGCACTTTCTTTGATAACTTCCACCACCTTAGTTTGACCCACCCCCTTATGTAGTCATTTCTGATCCTATCCACTCTTGTTACCCCAGACAAATCCACCTAAGCATTCTCATTTCTGCCAAATCCATCTTCTTCTGCTCTGCTTTTCTCATGCTTGCTGTTTCCGTACCATACAGCATTGCTGCTTTCTTACCACCGTCTTGTGAAATTTTACCTTTTAACCTAAGCGGCACTCTTTTGTCACAAAGAACTCCCGAGGCCGCTCTCCAGTTGTTCCAGCCTGCCTGTACCCGATGTTTTACTTCTTCTTCCATACTTCCTCCAGCGTTAACAAAAGATCCCAAATACTTTAAACTTATCAACTCTCCATTATTGCTCTCCACCAAGCTGAATACTTTCCTCTATCATCCCCCTCAGTGTGGTGGACACATAATTCTGTCTTGGATCTACTTATTCTCATTCCTCTGTCCTCCAGTACTTGTCTCCATCTTTCCAATTTCACTTCCAGGATCTTCCTGCTCTCTGCACACAGAACAATATCATCCGCATACCAATATGTTCCATGGTACTGTCTCCCTTACTTCCTATATTATATATATATATATATATATATATATATATATATATATATATATATATATATATACATATATATATATATATATATATATATATATAATATATATTATATATATTCTCCTAGATCACTTAAATGTATGTAATAAACCATATTTTAATGGAATAGATATCCTCCTCTCTCTCTCTACTCTTTCTCTCTCTCTCTCTCTCTCTCTCTCTCTCTCTCCTCTCTCTCTCTCTCTCTCTCTCTCCTTTGACTCGTAGTAGCCATCTTGCCTTGGTGAGACGTACCCGCGTGAAGTCAGATTAATCAACAGATATCACAAGTTTAACATACGACTAGAAAATTTGAGAAATATCTAGAAGTGTTCGTGAAACTATCGGTGATAAGATTAGTGTGAAAATAGTAGGATATAAAGCGTCTTCTAAGTTAGTTTATCAAGTGTAATACTATAAATCAGAACAAGATGGCAGTAAGTTCCAACTGCGGGAAGAGGTGGCGTAATTTGGCGTGTTTAGCAGATTCGCAATACGATGAGGTAGCAGGAAGGGAACTGGCATTTCTCATCTATGAAATCAGCAAACAGTCCTAACCAAAAAGATACAAAAGCATTCATAGATATATTAGAAGGATATAATCTTCAAACTGGAACAAATCTAATGAAACATCTTGAAAATAATTGAAGAAGTTCCAAATCAAAATCCAACGTGGTCAAGAGACTCATAAAGAAAACTATACATCCAAAACCAACATATTCGACAAAGAAAATGAATAAGGTGAATCTTGTGAATATCCTAATTGATGCATTAGGAAAAAGAATGCCAAAAGCATGCAAACTGTGTAAGGTTTGGCTTATAGCATAGTCAATCCACAAAACCTAATCAGAAAATGTGCTGCATGCAACATTCCGACCCATACACAGTGTGCTGGAGGTAATACAAGATTGAGAAAAGATACAAGAATTTTTTGTTCAACATGGTCTATCATGGATAGACAATGTTATTAAATCAAGATTGAATGTACAAATAGTTGAGGATGAAGAAGAAGAGGAAGAGGAAGAAGAAGAAGAAAAAGAAGAAGAGGAAAACGGAAGAGAAGTAAAACAAAATGAAATGACAGAAAAAAAAATAAGGAAAAACAACAAGAACAAGATAAAAAAGTATGGATGCAGAGATACTCATTGATAACTAACATATGAGGCACTAAAGCAGCATACCTACGAAGAAATAAATTACCCACGATATGACAACAGAAAAGCAAATCCCGAAGAGGCTCTACCCAGATCTATACAATGACGGGAAAGAGGAAAAATAGACAAGAAAGAACAAAATCTGCAACCTTTTGAAAAGAGGGAATTGCAGATTTGGAGAAAGAGTACTACAAACATCCTAAGATATGTCAAAACTATGAAATATATGGTAAATGTGCATACTTAGATGGATATGGGGATGATTGCAGAGATCTGCCATCCAAAAAATATGTAAAAACCTAAAAGAAGGAAAAGGATGTAAGTTCGACAAAAAATGCAAATATATGCACCCTGTAGCCATGAATCATAATCAAATAAATAACCAACCAAGTAATAAAATCCAAAATAAGAAAGAAACAAATAAAGAGAGAAATCAAGAATATCATGGTAAAAGAGAAAAGCAAACCACCAATGAAGATGAGCAGGAGTCAGCAAAAAATTTCAAAGCATCAGCTCCGAAATTCTATCAAGAGATAATAACTGTATTTATTATGCAAGAGGATATTGCAGAAACGAGGAGAAAATTGACAGATTCAGACACAAAATGAACTAATTATGATGAAGGAAGATCAAATATTATGGAAAAGTTGGATTTTTTAATGTCAGAATTTCTGGAAATGAAAAAAAAAACAAAAAAAAAAAGAACAACATACCGAGGAAACAGGAAAGAGACATGGGAAAATCCTTATTACTACCAGTATTTAAATGAAGGAGAAAACACGCAAACCATCATAGTGATGAATGCGCAGGGTTTAGTTACGAGTAACTCCAAAAAGAAAAATAGAGTACTTAGAAGAACTAACCCAAAATGAAAAGGAAAATAGATATAATGAATATAAGTGAAACTGGTATTCCCAAGAGACTGGGAATGATGATCAAATAAAAGGGTTCCAAACTTATAGGAATCAGATAGAAAAAATAGGAATCAAGGGGGAACCGCAATATATGGGAAAGACAAAAAACAAGGAAAAAATATATGAGAAATATAGTAACTCAGAATGTGAACTAATAGCGGTAGAATTTGAATCTGAAAAATTGATGAACATAGTAATATATAGACCTCCTTAATACTAAAGAGTTTTGACTTAATAATTGGAAAAATTGGATGATATATGTAGAACCAAATCACAAGGACTGGACTATTCGCCTATCTGGTGACTTCAACTTTCCTTTCGTTAGAATGGAAAGAAACGAATAGGAGATTGTGGTTTGTACTTATCATATCAAAAAAAGAGAGTAATAGTAGTGCAGAAGATAAGAGGCAATTTGAAAAGCTATTAGATATGCTACTAGAATACAACATTCAACAAATAAATCACCTGCCAACAAGAAAGGAAAAAATACTTTAGACCTAGTATTTGTGAACGAGATGAATTATGTTAAAGAAATAATAGTTTATAATGCGAGTATTTCAGACCATAATGTCATAGAATTAACAGTTCATTCCAAAGCAAGTGAAAATAGAGATAAGCAAGAAATGAAAAAGTGGGAAGGATATGGAAAATACAAACTTCTACAGTAAAAATATTAAAATGGTCAGAAATTAATGAAGAATTAAACAAAGATTGGGATAACATTTTCGTAAGTGATGACATAAGGGTAAATACGGAGATATTATATAAAATATTGGAGAAAATAGTGGAAAAATATATACCGAAGAAGAAAAGTAAACATCATTCATGCATACCAAGAGACAGAAGGATCTTGTTCCAGAAAATCAGAAAGTGGAAAAAAAGGTCTTGCAAAAGAAAAAAATGCATGGAAAGTTATAGAAAATAAAAAGTAAGACAGAAAAATGCAGAACCAAAAGATTATACAATCAAAAAGAAAAAGAAAATGAAAAACGGGACTTGGAAGAAAAAACCTATTAAATATCAAGCAAAACCCCAAACTATTATACTCATATGCGAAAGAAGATGAATAAAAGAGAATAGAAATAGGGCCCTCTGAGAATTGAAGGGAGATTAACGAATGAAAAAAAGGAAAATTTGCAACATACTGGTTTCAGAACGATATAAGAGAGAATTCACCCTAGAATAGATAAAATGAAGATAATGATATAGAAGTAACGGGATGAAAATAGTGAATATTTAGCTGACATAGATATTAATGAAGCTGATATTGTGCAGGCTATTAATGAAATTAAAAAATGGAGCTGCTGCAGGGCCTGATGGAATTCCTGCTATTTTGTTAAAGAAAGTAGTTCATTCTATCGCAAAGCCACTTGCAATATTATTAAGACAAAGTGTAGATACAGGCAAGATTTATGATGAGCACAAATTAGCATATATTACCCCTACTTTCAAAAGTGGGATCAAGACTAGAGGCAAGTAATATAGGCCTTGTGAGTCTAACATCACATATTATGAAAGTGTATGAAAGGGTAATGAAGAAAAATATTATGAAACATTTAATAAAAAATAATTTGTTTAATAAAGGACAACATGGTTTCGTCACCGGAAAAAGTACACAAACCCAACTGTTAGTCCACCGTGAGAACATATTCAAAAATATGAAAAGCGGAAATGAAACAGATGTGGTTTATTTAGACTTTGCAAAAGCTTTTGATAAAGTAGACCATAATATATTAGCGAAGAAAATTAGAAAACACAATATCGTGGATAAAGTAGAAGATGGTTAAAAGAATTTTTACACAACAGAAAACAGATAGTTATTGCAAACGACGAGAAATCGGATGAAGCCAAGGTAATATCCGGTGTGCCGCAAGGTACGGTGTAGCTGCAATACTGTTTGTTATTATGATTGAAGACATAGACAATAATGTTAAGGATTCGGTAGTGAGTAGTTCGCAGATGACACAAGAATAAGTAGAGAAATTACTTGTGATGAAGATAGGAACGCTCTACAAAGAGACCTTAACAAAGTATATGATTGGGCAGAGGTAAATAGGATGGTATTTAACTCTGATAAATTTGAATCAATAAATTATGGAGACAGAGAAAGAAAGCTATATGCATATAAGGGACCTAATAATGAGACCATCACAAATAAGGAAGCAGTTAAAGACCTTGGTGTGATGATGAATAGGAACATGTTATGCAATGATCAAATAGCAACTCTGTTGGCAAAATGTAAAGCAAAAAAATGGGAATGTTGTTACGGCACTTCAAAACAAGAAAAGCTGAACACATGATTATGCTTTATAAAACATATGTTCGTAGTCCACTTGAATATTGCAATATGATATGGTACCCACACTATCAAAAGGATATTGCACAAATAGAGATGTACAAAGGTCCTTTACAGCTAGAATAGAAGAGTTAAGGACCTAGACTACTGGGAAAGACTACAATTCTTAAAAAATTATATAGTCTAGAAAGGAGAAGAGAACGCTACATGATAATTCAGGCATGGAAACAGATAGAAGGAATAGCGAGAAAATATCATGGAACTAAAAATATCAGAAAGAGCAAGCAGAGGTAGATTAATAGTGCCCACAAAACTATACCAGGAAAAATAAGGAAAGCACACAGGACATTAATCCACTACGCACCAGCATCGATAATGCAGCGTCTATTTCAATGCGTTGCCAGCTCATCTGAGGAATATATCAGGAGTGAGCGTAGATGTGTTTAAGAAGAAGCTCGACAAATATCTAAACTGCATCCCAGACCATCCAAGATTGGAAGATGAAAAAATATACCGGAAGATGTACTAGCAACTCTCTGGTAGACATTAGAGGTGCCTCACACTGAGGGGACCTGGGGCAACCCGAACAAGATGTAAGGTCTGTAAGGTAAGGTCAGAGCAACGTTTTAAGTATAATTACCCTTTTTTTTTTATTTACAACGGGATAATTTATTCAGTTTGCATTTTATCACTTTTATCAGTTTTTTATAGTAATTAAATTTTTTTCTAATAACTGATATCTTTTTCCTCTATATCCTGTTACCTTCTGTTACTTCTTTCAAATGAACACTAATTTTCTTTGGAAACTTGAGTTTCAAGTCAGTGGCTCCCCAATAGTGGGCTTGTTTCTATGTGGACAGGGGTCATGTTAAAATAATAATAATAATAATAATATAATAATAATAATAATAATAATAATAATAATGATAATAATAATAATAATAATAATAATAATCTTACTATAATGGGCATTATGTCTGTCCGTCCGTCTTGTCATTCAATCACGGCCAAACGGCTAGTCCGATGGGCATGAAACTTGGCAGGGTTATAGTGGGGACCCCTAAGATGGTTTATAATGGGATTCATCCTACCTCGCCCCCTCTGAAGGGGGTAGGGATGAGAAGGGATTCCCTGAAACGGAGCTGGTTCTGCCCATGAAACGGGGCTGGTTATGCCCGTAGACTTAGTTACTTTACGAATTTACCATACATAATTTCTGTATACCTATGACTTGTCATTTGGAAAAGAATACTATAGGGTAAACGTCAATGACATCAAAGAGGGTGGAGTTTGAGAAGTGGGTTGACAGAGAGAGAATGAGAGGGAGAGGAAGTGAGAGATAGTAGACGGGGTGTTAGGGAAAAGAAAAAGGAAAAAAGACAGGGAGGGTTAGAGAAACGCAGAGACAGAGAAGAGCGGGTGTTTGAGAGAGAGAGAGAGAGAGAGAGAGAGAGAGAGAGAGAGAGAGAGAGTTGGTATTAGTGACAAGAAAGAGGGAAAGAGACAGTGATGGTTGGAGAGAGAAAGAGAGAGTAAGATAAAGGAGCAAGAGGGAGATGAAGAGAGAGAGAGAGAGAGAGAGAGAGAGAAGAGAGAGAGGAGGAGAGAGAGAGAGAGCAAGTTTATCGGTTTTCATTCAGATTTACGTGATAATTTATTCAGTTTGCATATTATTAATTTTATCTGTTTTTTATTAATTTAATTTTTT
>NC_087213.1:1021691-1031691 GCF_015104395.2 Macrobrachium nipponense | reverse complement strand
ATATGGAATAATAATTATAAAGAATAATATGGGATAGAGAGATAGGGAATAATAATAATAATAATAATAATAATAATAATAATAATAATAATAATAATAATAATAATAATAATAATAATAATGATATGGGATAGGTAGGCAGTGAATAATGTAAAAAAATAGATTATCCAATAATACTATAGGATAGACAGATAGTGAATATGATTTTATGTAATTAGAGAGATAGAAAGTGCATGTATATGTGATTGTGTTCATTACGTGCTCTTGAATGTTTAATGTTTTTTTATAGATATTGTTCGTGGTTCTGAATCGAATAATAGATCAACCTCTGCGGCTGTCGGCGGAAATAACACGTGTGCACACACATACACACACACACACACACACACAACACACACACACACACACACACACACACATATATATAATATATATATATATATATATATATATATATATATATATAAATAACTATATATGTGTGTATAAATTTATGCATGAATATACACACACACATACACACATATATATATTGTGCGTGTGTACACATACCAAGAATTAAGTAACCTACAACCAGCCTAACATTCCGCACTTCCCGACCAAATATCCCAGCCAGTATAGCTCACATCATGAGTGCTGCAAGAACATATTAAATATGTAAAACAAACACGAGAAAATCCGTAAAGTAGGAGAAGAAAAGTCCTTCTTGGCGGACGATATACCGTCGGCCCTTTCAAGTATTCATCGAATTCGAAGACGACATTTGCCCGGGGCTGAATCGATGGAGTGTGGGGCTGTTTCTTCATCATCATCTTCTTCTTCTTCTTCTTCTTCTTCTTCTTCTTTTTCTTCTTCTTCCTCTTCTTCTTCTTCTTCTTCTTCCTCTTCTTCTTCTTCTTCTTCCGGGTATTATCCCTTCAAAAGGAGGATTCTGAGAAATGCGATGAATACTATAAAATGTGTAAACTCTATGCATAGAGAATTAACATTGGGGGACTTGCGTCAATGTTTATTTTCTAAGGTAAATTTTTGAAACGTTTGATAGTTTTACGTAAAGAAAAAGTATTGAGATGGCTATTTGTCTGTCCGCCTGCACTTTTCTGTCCGCCTTCAGGTCTTAATTAAAAGCCGCTGAGGCTAGAGGGCTGCAAATTGGTATGTTGATCATCCACCCTCCAATCATCAAACATACCAAATTGCAGCCCTCTAACCTGAATAGTTTTTATTTTATTTTAGGTTAAATGTAGTCATGATCGTGCGTCTAGTGCATCTATAGGTGCCAATAACATAGGCAACCACCGGGCCGCGGCTGAGGGTTTCATACAACATTGTGCGTTGTACAGAAAACTCGATTGCGCCGAAGAAACCTCGGCGCATATTTTACGTGACATTTTTCAGAGGTTATCGTAGCTGGTGCGATATTTTGATGTAACTGGCCTATTTAAATTTGTCAGCGTACCTGTCATATTTTTTATAAAACCAATTTCAATTTGTCATCGTATTTGTCATTTTTATAGGACCTATTTGAATTATTTTTATAAGGCCTTTTTTTAACTGGGCTTATTTCAATTTGTCATCGTACCTGTCATTTTTATAGGACCTATTTAAATCTATTTTTTTTAGGGCATATTTAAGTTTGTCAGCGTAGCTGTTATAGTTTTTATAGGACCTATCTAAATTTGTCAGCATACCTGTCATAATTTTATAGGACCTATTTAAATTTGTCAGGGTGCCTGTCATATTTTTTGGGGGCCTATTTAAATTTGTCAGCATACCTGTCATATTTTTAAAGGGCTTATTTAAATTTGTCAGCATACCTATCATATTTTTTTTATCGGACCTATTTAAATTTGTCAGCGTACCTGTCATATTTTTACTGTGGTCATTTCAATTTGTCAGCATACCTGATTATTTTTTTTATGTGGCCTATTTAAATTTGTCAGCGTACCTGTCATATTCTTTAAAGGGCTTATTTAAATGTGTCAGCGTGACTTGTCATATTTTTTATAGGACCTATTTAAATTTGTCAGCATACCTGTCAAACTTCTTATAACGCTTATTCAAATTGGTCAGCGTACCTGTCATATTGTATATAGGTTTTAATTAAATTTGTCAGCATACCTGTCCTATTTTTTATTGGGCCTATATAAATTTGTAAGGGTACTTATTAATTGTTTGTGTTTGTATTTTTCGGAGGGTGTTCCAGCCGATGGAATCTCTTGATGAAAACGTCCTATTTAAATATGTTAAGGAACTTTGTTGTGTATCTTATATGTTACATGAAGCGTTATTAATTGTTTAAATGTGTTTTTTGGAAGCTATTACAGTTGGCGGGATCTCTTAGTGTAATTGCCCTGTTTAAATTTATTAGGGAACTTTTAGAGGTTTTTTAAAGACTAAAGAATTAATATTATTATTACTATTGTGATCTTGTTTGTCTCTCTCTTGATCTCGTCGATAGGGTTCTTCGTAATTATTATAATTATTATTATTTTGTTAAAGAGGATGTCAGCATCAGTGGAATTGATTTTATATATAGTCTTTTCATTTCTTCTTATAATTCTCTTCTCATCAGGGCTGATATTTGCTAATAGCTGGCCGATGTTCATACTCTGGTTAAGGAAATGTCTTATAAAAATACTAAATTCATTGATAATATAATAAAATTGGCGTATGGTCGCCGTAGAGTTTAAAAATCTTAGTCTGGTCGTTGTTTAAGGGCGTAGCGGCATTCCAACGTTTCCAACCGTATCATCGGTTCATTTTCAAGGAAGGGTGAGCTTGAACTGATTGGAATGGGGTAGTTCCTTGAAAGGTCGTTCCTTGAAAATGAACCGATGATACGGTTGGAAACGATGGAAATCCGTTACGCCCTTAAACAACGTCCAGACTAAGATTTGTAAACTCTACGGCGACCATACGCCCCTTTTAGTTATCTTATCAATAAATTAGTATTTTTATAAGACATTTCCTTAACCAGAGTATGAACATCGGCCAGCTATTAGCAAATATCAGCCCTGATGAGAAGAGAATAATAAGAAGAATTGAAAAGCCCATAATAAAATCAATCATATTATTATTATTATTAATAATATTATTATTTTATTTATTTATTTTTTTTTTTTTTTTTTGCTCTATCACAGTCCTCCAATTCGACGGGTGGTATTTATAGTGTGGGGTTCCGGTTGCATCCTGCCTCCTAGGAGGTCCATCACTTTTCTACTATGTGGTGTTTTCTAGGATCACACTCTCTGCATGAGTCCTGGAGCTACTTCAGCCTCTAGTTTTTCTAGATTCCTTTTCAGGGATCTTGGGATCGTGCCTAGTGCTCCTATGATTATGGGTACGATTTCCACTGGCATATCCCATATCCTTCTTATTTCTATTTTCAGGTCTTGATACTTATCCATTTTTCCCTCTCTGTTTCTCTTCAACTCTGGTGTCCCATGGTATTGCGACATACTATGAGTGATATTTCTTCTTGACTTTGTCAATCAACGTCACGTCTGGTCTGTTTGCACGTATCACCCTATCCGATCTGATACCATAGTCCCAGAGGATCTTTGCCTGATCGTTTTCTATCACTCCCTCAGGTTGGTGCTCGTACCACTTATTACTGCTGATGTTTCTTGCACAGGCTCCAGTGGAGTTTTGCCACTGAATCATCCGCCTTTTTTGTACTGGTTCTGTGCAAGTGCGGGCATTCACTTGCTATGTGGTTTATGGTTCATTTTTCGTATTGCACTTCCTACTAGGGAGAGATGTTATTTCCGTCTCATCGTTCTTTGAACATATGGTTCTTAGGGCCTGATCTTGTGCCGCTGTATCATTCCTTCAGTTTCCTTCTTTAGCTCTCCCCTCTGTAGCCATTGCCATGTGTCATCGCTGGCTAGTTCTTTAGTCTGTCTCATGTATTGTCATGCATTGGTTTGTTGTGCCAGTCCTCTGTTCTGTCTGTCTTTTCTCCTGTCTCTGTATATTTCTGGGTCTTCGTCTACTTTTATTAGTCCCTCTTCTTCCATGCACTCTTTAGCCACTTGTCTTCTACTGTTTCAGATATTGCCCCAGTGCTCTGTTTTCGATGTTGACGCAGTCCTCTATACTAGTAGTCCTCTCCCTCCTTCTTTCGTGTTATGTATAGTCTGTCCGTATTTGCTCTTGGGTGTAGTGCTTTGTGTATTGTCATATGTTTTCCATGGTTCTGATCTATGCTGCGGAGTTCTGCCTTCGTCCATTCCACTATTCCTGCGCTGTATCTGATTACTGGCACTGCCCATGTGTTTATGGCTTTTATCATATTTCCGGCGTTGAGTTTGACTTGAGTATCGCCTGAGTCTCTGCGTATATTCTTTCCTGATCGTGTCCTTCATCTCTTGGTGTTTTATATCCCCTCCTTCCATTATTCCCAGGTATTTGTATCCTGCCTCATCTATGTGTTTGATGTTTGCTCAACCATCTGGTAGCTTTATCCTTCAGTTCTCGTTACTTTGCCTTTTGTATGTTGACTAAGGCGCATTTTTCTATTCCAAACTCCATCCTGATGTCCCCAGATACAATCCTTACAGTCTGGATTAGGGTATCTATTTCCTTGATGCTCTTACCATACAGCTTGATGTCGTCCATGAACATCAGATGGTTGATTCTGTTGCCTCTTTTCTTGAGTTGGTACCCGGTATCCATCTTCTGTAGTACTTTTTGTCATGGGAATCATGGCTACTACGAAGAGTAGTGGGGACAGTGAGTTGCCCTGGAAGATCCCTCTCCTGATATTAACGTCTGCTAGTCTTATTCCAGAGCTTGTAAGTATTGTATTCCAGTTGCGCATTGTTATTTTTGAGGAAGCTGATGGTGTTTCCTCTGCCCATATATTTCCGGCATTCTATTAGCCATGTGTGTGGTATCATGTCGAAGGCTTTCTTATAGTATATCAAGCCATGCTTAGGTTGGTTTTCCTTCTCCTACTGTTCTTCATTACCATTTTGTCTATCAGGAGCTGGTCTTTTGTGCCCATACACTTCCTTCTGCAGCCTTTCTGTTGTGGGGGATGGTGTTTGTCTCCTCTAGGTAATTGTATAGCCTTTCACTGATGATACCTGTTAGTAACTTCCACATTATTGGTAGGCAGGTGATAGGCCTGTAGTTACTGGCTATATTTCCCTTACTCTTGTCTTTTGTACTAAGGAGTTCTTCCTGTGGTCATCCATTTGGGTGCTTGGTGATTTGAGATACAATGCTGGAGTTGATTCTGCTATATCTGGGGTGTAGGGCCTTGAAGTTTTTCAGCCAGTATCCATGGACTTCATCGGGACTGGGGCTTTCCAGTTTGGCATTTTCTTTAGTTGGTGTCTGATTGTTGTCTGTCGTGATCTCTGTGAACTTTATTTTATTCTCCCTGTTTCTTCTTCCTTGACTTCCTGAGCCATGTTGCATGTTTGTTGTGTGATACGGATTGCTCCATATGTTCCAGAGTATCTTACTTGGTTCGGCTTCAGGAATTTCTGGGTGGTGTCTTCCCCTCTAGTGGCTGTATAGTCTTTTCTGGTTGGTTTCCGAATAGTTTGTTCTGTTGATCCCTTATCCTGTTCATGTACCGTGGATCTTATGTGCTGGCCTTAAGCCTCTGTTTTACATCTTCTATTGTGTTGTTTAGTCCCCTCTCTGTACTTTGTATTTCTCGTTGAGTTCCTCCCTTGTTTTCTTGCTTCTTAGCCTTTTTTCTGCCATCTCTTTCAGTTTACTCAAGTCCAGATCTCATCATCCATGATTTGCTTTTCCAGGCGCCTTTTTCCAAGGAGGTTGCTGTTTGGTTTCTGTTGGATTGGTTGTGCTGGTGGTGTTGGTGTTCGTATCCCATCAGTTCTGCTACTAATCTTGCTCCTGCATATGTCAAGTTATTTGTTTCTGTGATACTGGTGGTGTGTATTATGCCCATTATTTCATTGACTCATTCTTGTTTTTCTCCTTAATTTCTTGGTGTTGTAGGCTTTCATGGAGGGATCTTTGTTCTCTCTGTATCTGGCTCCATCCATTGTCTAATCTTTTTTCTACCCATTCCGTCCTCTCTGTTACTTCGTCGGTGTTTCTTCGCGTGTGTCGTTGTTTTTGACCCTACCTATCCTCCCTGTTCGTCTTCTGTGGCATGGCATCGTCTCTCAGTTCGGCTTCGTGTAATTCGTTGTCGTGTGACAGACATTTCCATTTTCCAGTTCTTCCCTTCTGTTGGGGAGAGCCAGTCTTTTTCTTTATGTTCCTTACTTGTCTGCCAGCCATCTGCCTCTGTTTGGAGGTGGTGTTATTCCTCTCATTCCAGATGTTGACCAATCTTCTTCTATATCCTTCTCCTCCTCGGGTTGCTTCTGATGTAGCATCTCCATATTTCCTTATTTTCTTCTCTTGTCCATTTCTTCCTTTTTGCCTCTGTAGCTCCAGTCTCAGGCTGTTGATTGCTGTCGTTGTGGTGATCAGTTGCTGGATGACGACCTCCATGTACCTGACCGTTCTTCCCTTCCATTGGGTTGAATACCTGGTTGCCGGACGAAGCTCCTCTGTTGCCAGAGGTTCCATTTATTATTATTATTATTATTATTATTATTATTATTATTATTATTATTATTTCGTTGAAAAGAATGTCAGAATTCAGCGAGTTAATTTTATATATTGTTTTTATTTGTTTTCCTTACAATTCGCTTCTCAGGCTCAGCGATTTTTCCGAGCAACTGGCCAATATTCATATTGCGAATTTAAAAAAACTTATAAATGCTGAAGGTAATCTTTTATTTGAGGCAGGATATCAGGTCAAGGTCAAGCAGGGGCGTCGTCAGTACCGGTATTATTCCGTAGGCGTAGTTCAGTTCCGGGCCGGGGTCGTCTTTGGTTGAAGAGCTGGTATAGCTGGTATCACGTGAACCTTCTAGCAGGTCATTTTCGGACGAGTCGGTTGACGAGAATGTAGCAAGAAAGTCTGCGGGGCGTATTTATAGCGGCTCGGACCTAGCGTTGGATTCTCATTGGTCGGGCTGGTCTTGGACGAAGTCGTGGATCTCGCCTCGAAGGTCTCCGGGTTTCTGGCCATTCTTTTATCAGCATTTGCCTAAAGTAGGGTCTTCTACCAAAATATTAATATTATTATTATTATTATTATTCAGAAGATGATCCCTATTCATATGGTAAAAGTCCGAAGCCCACCAAAGGGACCATTGACTCGAAATTCAAACTTCCAAAGAATATTAAGGTGTTCATCAGGAAGAAGAGGATGTAAACGGAAATCCAGAGAGAAATATCACTTAAAAAGAAACGGTGAATTAATGAATTGATAATTCGATAAAAATGGATTTGGATTTGCATTTCTACGGAGTCTTTTCGAGCTCTCTAAAGGCTGCGTATTTCACGTCACCCGCAAAAATCTGACAAAAGAGGAGACACGATTGACAACTGCGCGTCATTTTATCAAAGTGAGGTTTAAGCATTACCCGGAGACTTGCAACAGAGTCATATGAAGCTGGTGCGCGCTATATCTGGCCATATCAATGCCCCGAAAACCGATTGACTTAGGAATATATGTCCTTATGTTCTTTGCATCCAAAACAACACCCTTAAGCTGTTAATCCCTAGACTAGTACCCATACCTCAAGGTCATACTTCCCACACGATGAAATAAATAGGCCGAAAGGCCAGATTGTAAGTCAGTAGTCGCTTGATAATGCCATAAGGCGAAACAGCTGTCGCGACAAAATTCAATAAATGGAAGAAGGAAGTCTGCGTATTTTTCACCAGAAAGTTGACGAATGAGAATCGGAAGGGGGAAAAAAACTTCGTCGGTATGAAGATACCTGCAAGAAACTTATTAATTCCACTAAAGCAATTGCTTTTAACGAAAAAAAAATTAAGTGTATATATATATATATATATATATATATATATATATATATATATATATGGTATGTATATGCGTATATATGTGTTGTGTGTGCTTAAATATGTGTGTAACCACATACATACAAACATATAATATATACATTATATTATATATATATATATATATATATATATATATATACTTATATATATATATATATATATTACACCCACATACACACATACATATATATGTATAATTATAGTATATATAACAATGTATACTAAGATGCACATCGCAGACATCCTAATTATAACAAGAGGCTCTCTCTCTCTCTCTCTCTCTCTCTCTCTCTCTCTCTCTCTCTCTCTCTCTCTCTCTTACGCAAGACCACCGTCGTTATAATCAGCGTAATGGCTGAGTACATAATGTGAGAAAAGTAATAGCCGTGTCCTTTCGGAGGAAAATTGCCTTATTCTTAATAACATCTCTCGTTCTCTCATTATCCTAAATTATCCACAATCATCTTAACGACGTAGTGAGGGAACTCAGTGACGGTTCGGTAATGAAAAGGAAGAGAGAGAGAATGATAAAAAAAATAGTTTTTTTATCGGGTCCTTTGCAAATTACACACGTTTTTATCACCAGTTGCATTCTGGAACTGTCTGCCGGTGGGAACTTCATTTCGGGTCGTATCCTCTCACGCTAATTTCGGAATTATTTACTGTGTTCAATATGTGTATACGTATATATATATATATTTTATATATATATATATATATATATATATATATATATATAAATAATGATAATAATAATACTTAAGGGGGTACAGTATGCAGCAAAAAACTTCGTGTGACTTTTTTATTTTTGTACTGGACAAGCGTTGTTCTCAAGTTGCACTTAGTATTAAATCTGTATTTTATAAACGTGATATATGAGGAAAAGTTGGTCACTTGTTATATAGAATCTTATAATTGAAATATATTGGAACCTGAAAACCAAAAATATTTCACGCTACAATATTTCTGAACGAAAACTAAATACGTTACTGTAGCATGAAAAACCTCAGATCACCGTGACTTCCATGAGTCGTGTGGAATCGTCAGTCTGGACACTGTGAAAGAGGACATCGCGATGGAGAGCAAGAGAAAACAAAAGTTGAGCAGAGCATAGTCTTAATGATAAAAATCGGGGTGCATTTGGGATATGAATTCGAAGTTATTACTTTTAGCTTTTGTGGCTTTGTGTATAAAGCAAATGTTAGTCGAGATCATGATTTCGATACTTGCAATAAATTATGGCTTAGGCTTAGGTTATAGCTAGTGCTACATAAGTCTAGTCTCCCGAGGGGTTTCTTCAGTTTGAAGAAAAGTAAATAAAAATTAACTGAAATAAATAAGCGAGGTGAAGAGTAATCTTCGCTATTAGAAAAACACAACTAATTTATATTATTTTACTTTTACTTTAGGAAGGAAGACTATAATCAGGTCGGATATTATCAGCTACAACTGTCGAGTGCAGATTCTACAGAATGACAACTGCAACGTATTATAAACAATAATGGCTAGGCCAATGCTATTGGCTTTATAACATACTGGGCTGATATTCCAGACAGCAACAAGTTGCATCAAATCTTTGTAACTTATGAAGGGTGTCTATAAGACCATAAAGCAGGATTGTGAAAATTCTTCCACAGTCTTGGTGTGGTATACTTCCGTCATTATTTCTTCATAGGCCTATAGGCTTAATGAGAATGATATAATCGAGAAGCGCGAAGTGCACTTGGCCTACGGGTAAGGCAAGCTAAGCCATTGGCGGGCCACTATGCACCTTCACCAGTTGGGTCTAATGAAATCTTAGGTAGATCTCAAGAAATGTAACTTAGTAAAGGCATTAATAAACCAAGCAGCAAATAATGAATATGATTGATAATAATAACGGTACTTAGTAAAGGCATTAATAAACCAAGTAGCAAACAATGAATATGATTGAAATAATTAAAAAAACGGATAGGTTAAGTAAATGGTATACCAATATAATTATTTTTAAAAAATACGTATAATTCTTTGAAATACATAGGTCCCTGTGAAAAATAATATACAAATTCCAGCAAAACAAATAGAGTAAACACAACCTCGTCTT
>NC_087213.1:991691-1016691 GCF_015104395.2 Macrobrachium nipponense | reverse complement strand
GTATATATATTATTTATGTATGTAAATACATATATGCATATATATACGTGCTGCGCATCAAAGCAAATAAAACCCCATTTCTGTGGCTTCCCTGAGAATAATGCTAATAAAATTACAGTGTCTTCCTGACCCATTAAACTGTTTAAAATACCAGAGAGTAATGCAGAGGATTTTGTATTCTTTTTTTAAGACGAAGAATGTGAACTCAAAGGCCGCTTTGACTGCGGGCTTGTTTGAATAAGTCCTTTGAGGCAGCATTAATGCCAGTAAGCGCACCAAAGTGTATCTGGAAGATTACGTTTAGTACATGGTTGGCTCGCTTATTCTTTCGAAAGAACAGGGCGTTCTTGTTTCGTAGGTGTTACAACTCTGAAGGATGTATGCAATTTTGTATATAGATATATTTTATTTTTAACTCGTGTGAGCATACACTCACTTATTTCTATATATATATATATATATATATATATATATATATATATATATATATATATATATATAATATATATATATATATATAAGAAATAATGAGTGTATGCTCACACGAGTTATATATATATATATATATATATATATATATATATATATATATACTATATATATATATATATATAATATATAATAAATAAGTGAGTGTATGCTCACACGACTTAAAAATTAAAATATATCTATATACAAAATTGCATACATCCTTCAGAGTTGTAACACCTACGAAACAAGAACGCCCTGTTCTTTCGAAAGAATAAGCGAGCCAACCATGTACTAAACGTAATATTCCAGATACACTTGGTGCGCGTTACTGGCATTAATGCTGCCTCAAAGGACTTATTCAAACAAGCCCGCAGTCAAAGCGGCCTTTGAGTTCACATTCTTCGTCTTAAAAAAAGAATACAAAATCCTCTGCATTACTCTCTGGTATTTTAAAACAGTTTAATGGGTCAGGAAGACACTGTAATTTTATTAGCATTATTCTCAGGGAAGCCACAGAAATAGGGTTTTATTTGCTTTGATGCGCAGCACGTATATATAGACATATATGTATTTACATACAAAAAATATAAATATATATACATACATATAAGACATATATGTATATATATATACGCATATATATCATTATATATATTATATATATATATATATATATATATATAAATATATATATATACATAATATATATATATATATATATAATCTAAAGCATTCAGTGACGTTCGACTTTGTCAAATTTTGAAAGAATATTGCATATTGCACTGTGCAAATTAAGGTTGGCTGGGTTACGTCTTGATATTCAACGACAATAAAAATAAAAAAGTAAAAGAAAAAGAAAAAAATGGTAAGGAGTTGAAACTGAATAAAAGAATAAGGTGCCTCTCTCCCCCGTAACCTCGCCTTTAAAAGAAGGAGGGCTTCAGAAACAAAAACAAAAAAAAAAAAATATTGGAACCTGAAAATCCAAACTTCGGACGTCGAGAGAGAGAGAGAGAGGGAGGGATTGCCGAGAGAGAGAGAGAGAGAGAGGCTGTGTGTAATGCTGGTGTTGGTTTGCCTTCCGTTTCGTGCTACACGCTTACCTAATGAATAATGGGGGGGGGGGGGGTGGGGGGGGGGGAATCCCCCCCATTACATTATTATACGTATATATATATATATATATATATATATATATATATATATATATATATACTATATATATATAGTAATGGGGGATTCCTCCCCCCCCAATATTCATTAGGTAAGCGTGTAGCACGAAACGGAAGGCAAACCAACACACAGCATTACACACAGCCTCTCTCTCTCTCTCTCTTTCGGCAATCCCTCCCCTCTCTCTCTCTCTCTCTCCAAGGAATCTCTCTCTCTCTCTCTAGCACCGACACCTCTCTCTCTCTCCACCTCTTTCTCTCCATTCTAACAGGTAATGAAAATGAGAGAGTCGCATCATAACATTAACATTTATTAACAACGAATAAATAATGGATAATCAATCAAGTAATCCAGTCTTACAGACTAACTCAAAAAACCCCGAATAGTACAATGTCTGATAGAAATCATTAGTCACCAAAAAGTCCACACCCATCTGGGAACTCTTTGTCCCTCTCCATTCCAGAATCATCTGTTTCAAAGATACAGAACACATCCCGGTAAGTACACACACAAGATTAACAATCAATAACTAAATATTGGACATTATCATAAAAAATGTCAAACAGATAATAAGCCAGCCTTCGGCTAAAACACTTCAACACTCACCCAAGCAACCGGAACACTTAAACACAGTTAATAAAAACTCCCCGGCGAACACCACGGCATCTTGCCTTTCACTTGAAGACCCTCTGTCAAAATCCTCCCATAGACTTGCGTATGAAACTATTAAAGGGAAGAGGCGCACACGCACATACGAACGCACAGTTCGTTAGCGCCTCGCAACACTAGTTGCATCCAGTTTCACAAAGGCACTTTGAGAAGAGTTCATAAAACTGTCGTGCATTGACTTGTCGAACTAATCATTTTTATCTCACGCCACCTATAGAATACTCATTGTCAGCTACTCTCGGGTCGCCGCTCCTGCACTGTTCTCCACATTCCATAGGTCACAGAGAACACATGGACAATATATTATCAATCAAAAACCCTAGGCCTTACATAGCTCGGCCACCCCATGCTAGCCCCTGCCTAGCAAAATACAAAACACAGTGGCCGGCTTAAAATAAAATACAAGTAAAAACTGCACGTCTCTGGCATTATAAAATAAAGTCTGTTACTCTTATATCTCCCAATAACACTAGAATTTTTCTCTCTTCGTCTGCAAGTAGCTGCTCCTGTAGCAGCTGTAGGAAGACGGAATGCCTCCCTCATTGTAGAAGACTTCTCACGGCTTCTGCAGATCCCCAAAAGACACGTTGTAGAATTCTCTTGATCACCCACGTGGAAACTCTTGTAATCACCCTGGACAACACGACAGCAGTACTCTCTGCACGGCTGGTGGACGTCTTGCTGGCGTCGGGAAATGACTTTTTTGGTGTGTGTTAGTATGTCAGTCAAGTCTTTGGTCAATCTAGGAAAATTAACCCAGACATACTACTTCTATCAAACAATGATCTCAAAAAGTCAGAAATACTAACTGAACGTCTCCCAATTAACTCCCTTTAATATGACTACCAAATCATAAGTCATCATCACAACTCTCAAAAGAAAAAAACATCTAGTTCTCCAACTCAATTCTCCAAACTCACACATCAGCACACACACAACTCAGAAATCATAGCAACTCCACGAACCTCTGTACTCACATTTCAAACTCGAATGTTATCATAAGTAAAAAAAAGAAAAAAAAATTGTAACGAACCCAAGGAAAAAAAAGAATCACCTAACAAGTCAAGACCCAAAAATGTTCTCTCAAGCTCTGATATCTGAACAACCCCCAAAATCAGTAAAAATCTCCAATGTTTAACAGCAAAAACCCCTTTACTGCTCATACAATTACTTACAATGAGACTTAATGTCAAACTCCCTTTTACGTAAACAGCAACCCCCGACAAATTACATCTCCCGTCCAAAAAAAAATGCTATTTAAGCTCAATCCCCCAATTACATCTCTCATAGGAAAAGGAAGAAAATTAATAAAAATAATCACAAATAAATTTCCCCCAATCACAAAATACATAATACATGTATAATATGCATAACTCCCCACATTTTTCCCAAGAAATGCTCCATGTAAAGTTATGGAATTTGCCAGAAAGCAAACTCTCACACATGCGCTTTCGTGAAATGTTATTGTCAACATTTCCAGATATTGCGAAAATTCTGATCTATCATCATCAGAGGAAAAGTCAGCACACGGCTCATCACATCGCTTGTCAGCAGAAAAATCGCCTGCGGACGCATGCTCTAACAGCAGCACAAAGTATGTCCAGTCAGACACATAAGTTTGGAAACTCATGATTCTCTAGAAAAAAGGTCTGACAGACACATTTCACAGAATTAACTCCAGGATATGACTAATGTGTTCAAAAATTTGTCTCGAAGACTTATTCTCTCAACATGACTTTGCCCCATTATATTTCTCCAAAAATAATACACTTGTAGACATAAAAAATGCACACATCTCCATAGGACTCGTAATGCAGTAATGACACTCGCCTCTAAATAGTCACGAAACCAAAGAGAAAGAACCACAGAAATCTCCTCTTGGCTCAAAAAAAACTCCCATAACCACAAAAAAAAAGGTCACCCGCCAAAGATTAATTCCAACTCCATATATTTCACTATATTAATAATAACACCACTCCGGTTATAAAAATATTTCCTCCATTTGGTTAATAACCAACCCCCTTATATTTCTCTCTTATTTCTCCAATAGCCACATGTTAATAAAAACAACTCACTCCAGGAATAGAGAATAATCACCTCTATTTCGGCAACAAATACAAAATATGTACCTCTATTTCCCCAATAACTCCATGTGGAACAAAACAAGGCTCCAAATAATATATATCTTCAAAAAGGAATATAAAAAATGAGATCCTACCTCCAAAAAAATGTGCACTCAAGGCAACTAACTCACACACTCACAAATATTGCCCCCATAATCTCCTAAAAAATGTGTCTCCATTTGCAACAAAGATGGCTGCAAAATAAGTTGAACTAAACATAGCTCTCATCACCATGGCAAATATCAAAAAATGGCCAAAAATATATCTCCAATATATTATATCTCAAAATATAACTCCAAAATAATATATACCTCCAATTATAACTCCAAATATATCTCAATTATAACTCCAATTCTCCAGAGAATAACTCAATGTTACAGTCAAAAACTATAAAACTCTCTCCGTTTAGCATAACTGCTAAAAAAGGGCAAAAACTGTCGGCAAATAAACTGTCTAGAAAAATTCTAGAAAAAATCACCAATGTGCCACAACTCATTATAACAGAACTCCAAATTCACGAGTCCTTAGCCAAGACATTCTTCTCCATGTGTACTACGACATAGGCCACTAGAAAACTTAACCAAGTTTCCTATCTCTCACAAAGTTGTCACAAATACAACAAATGTATTGTGCAAAAAAACTCACAATTTCTGGAACATAAATATCCAGAGAAAAAATGTAGTGCCATTACGTATGCATTCAAAACGTGCAAGAAGTCTCCCATATATTTCTCTATAGCATCAAATAGCTGAAACACGAACACGTTCCCGAACAATGACTCTAAGTCATGAACTGAGATATTAAAAAATATTCACACCAACTGGAGAGAAAAATAAACTCAAATTCACCCATGATAAAAAAAATCTTGTGTCAGCGATGGCTAACTTCCAAAAAAGGATAAAAGAAAAATCAACGGCCTTGTTCACTATCTCCTGTAACTCACTAGATGTCAAGCAATTATCTGCTGAACTCATAAAAAAAAGAGAAAAAAAACTAAAATAATGTGTTGTTAGTTCCTCCCAAATTCAAAAAAGATTTCACCTCCCTTGATAGCGTTACAATACCCACGTATTAGTATAAAAAAATCAGTATCAGAAGTATCACTATCAGCAAAATCACCAAAAAATTGCTATCATCAAAATCACCAGTATCGGTATATATAAAAAAAATATCACCAATGTCAATGCTTGTCCATTCTCCAAAAACTCAGCACAAAACTCAGCAAAAGTTCAGCAAAATTCAGCACAATTCACCAAGATTCAGCAAAACTCTTCATCGTGAATGACTGAAATATTCTCCAAAGTTACAAAAACTCAACAAATAATTAACACAAGACTTCTCCCATTAATTCCTTGTAATAATTCTCCGTGAATAATTATCTGTAATAATTATCAACTAATCTCCCATGAAATATCTCAAATCTCTCGCAAAGTATGTCTCCCGTAATGATAATTATACTTAAGCAAACCTCCCGTGATACATCTCAAGTATAACAATTATTAATAATAATAATAACTCTCCACAGCAATAATTCTCTTGCAAAGATCTCAAGTAAGGGTGAAATTCAAAATAGCTTACACTAGTATTGCTGAACCTTATGACATACAATTTCTCCAGATGCAACACCATGACATAACACCATTGCCACATTCACGGCACTGGGCATTACCATTTGGCACCATTTTCAAAGTAATTTCTCCAACACAATAAAAAAAATAATAATAATAATCTGTGTCTCCCCATTATATTTGTCTTCGAAAGCACAAGGAAAACATACACCCATACAATGCATTTCAATTCTCTCTTTATTTCCTTTTCTCTTCCTCCAAGAGAGAGAAAAAAAATATCTCTTTTCTAAAAAAAACGACTCTACGGGCTTTTCACTTCATCAACTAATCAATCAGCTGATATCTTAGCATCCATGGTCAAGGCCAAACTCATCCCCCAACACCCCGACAAAGAAAAAAAAAGAAAGGGGGAGTTCACCCACACTGAGAAAAAAAAGGTTTCTCCCCCCGTTAGAACAACCCCTCAGTCAAGCGGCAGAACAGCCCCAGGCATGCCAGTAGTCCTCACAGTAATACCCATCTCTCCTTAAACAGTGTCTGAGGACCCCCTCCCAAGGTATACACTAGTACCCATCTCGCAATGCCCTCCCTCGAGGTATGCAGTACCCACAATGCAACGCGCTCTTCTGCGCGGTAAGCAGAAAGTGCTGAGCCCGTAAAATTGTGGCCGCTCTTGTCTCCAAGCCAGATATGCTTATCAAAGCACAGTTCACATGCAAAAAACACATCTCTATACACTCTTATGTGTTTAAAACAAAGACGAATACGTCTATCATAAACAGGCGTGAATAATGAAAACATGTCACTTCTGCTACTATGGGCAAAGAAAAAATGTTTTGACCTCTTGAACCAATCTTATTCCACTGAAATATTTAAACAAAACCCTCCCCTTCAGAACAATAGTTTTTAACACTCACCACTCCATAATGGGAACAAAAATAACTCGGAGTTAGCGTAGAATACGTAAATCTCGTTCGGCACAATGCAAACGCGATCGGCGAGAAGGCACCTGGCAAACTCTCACTCACAAACCAAAAACTGAGGTTACTTGTCTCACGGCTCACGCCCTGAAGAATCTCGGTATGAGCAAATTTGATGACCCCAATAGAAATTTCTTTCCTCATCCCACATCTCACGGACGGATATTTCTCTACCCCCTTCACTTAGCAACCGAGATCTAACAATTTAACAATTTTCCACAATCCCACAAAGGCTTTCTCGTTCGAAAACTATCGCTAAGCCATAACCTCTAACTGGTCACCATATCTCCTCATTGGCGGTTCCCAGGCATAAAGAAGAAAAAAAAACTTTTATACCCCCTCTTACCGCTTGCCACACTGTAAGGGGGAGGGGGATTCCCCCCCCACCCCCATTATCATTAGGTAATCGTGTAGCACGAAACGGAAGGCAAACAACACACAGCATTACACACAGCCTCTCTCTCTCTCTCTCTCGGCAATCTCTCTCTCTCTCTCTCTCTCTCTCTCTCTCTCTCTCTCTCTCTCTCTCTCTCTCCAAGGAATCTCTCTCTTCTCTCTCTAGTACCGACACCTCTCTCTCTCTCCACCTCCTCTCTCCATTCTAACAGGTAATGAAAATGAGAGAGTCGCATCATAACATTAACATTTAATTAATCCAACGAATAAAATAATAGATAATCAATCAAGTAATCCAGTCTTACAGACTAACTCAAAAAACCCCGAATAGTACAATGTCTGATAGTAATCATTGTCACCAAAAAGCTCACACCCATCTGGGAACTCTTTGTCCCTCTCCATTCCAGAATCGTCTGTTTCAAAGATACAGAACACATCCCAGTAAGTACACACACAAGATTAACAATCAATGACTAAATATTGGACATTATCATAAAAAATGTCAAACAGATAATAAGCCAGCCTTCGGCTAAAACACTTCAACACTCACCCAAGCAACCGGAACACTTAAACACAGTTAATAAAAACTCCCAGGTGAACACCACGGCATCTTGCCTTTCACTTGAAGACACCCTCTGTCAAAATCCTCCCATAGACTTGCGTATGAAACTATTAAAGGGAAGAGGCGCACACGCACATACGAACGCACAGTTCGTTAGCGCCTCGCAACACTAGTTGGCATCCATGTTTACACAAAGGCACCTTTGAGCTCATCTTAACTAAGAGTCATAAAACTGTCGTGGCATTGACTTGCCGAACTAATCATTTTTATCTCACGCCACCTATAGAATACTCATTGTCAGCTACTCTCGGGTCGCCGCTCCTGCACTGTTCTCCACATTCCATAGGTCACAGAGAACACATGGACAATATATTATCAATCAAAAACCTAAAGCCCTGATTAATTACATATATATATACTATAATAGATATAAATTATATATATAATATAATAATATAGATATAGATATTATATATATATAATATATATGTATGATCCGTATTATTTAACTGCCAACCCTACTTCAAATGTTTATCCCTAAACTGACTGTATACTTATGTATACTTATGTATATTAACTTTCCATATACCGATGTGAAATAGGTTTATCTTTAAGATTTTTGTTTATTATAAAAATCATAATATGTATATGTGTATACACGCACACACATCTTCTGTATATATAAAATGGATCTATATATGTATGTATGTATGTGTGTATATATATGTTCCAGCATACCTCTGAATCAAATTGAGCAATTTAAACCAAAGTGGGTATGCATATGACTTACTATCTAGCGAAGAATACTGTGGGGGTAAGACACCACTAGCACCAAAGAGGGTGGTGGTGGGAAGGGATTCCCTGAAACAGGGCTGGTCCTGCTTGTTGACTTAGCAAGTAAATAAACTGTACATGTTTATCATACCCCATTTTGGTAAAAATGTGACTTACTATCTGGAAAAGAATTCTGTGGAGGTTAAGTATATCTTAGTTTTACCAGATCACTGAGCTGATTAACAGCTCTCCTAGGACTGTGGCCCGAAAGATTAGATATTTTTACGTAGCTAGGAACCAATTGGTCACCTAGCAACGGGACCTACAGAATTATTGTGGGATTCAAACCACACTATATCGAGAAATGAATTTCTATCACCAGAAATAAATTCCTCTGATTCCACATTGGATGAGCCGGGATTCGAACTACGGACTGCCGAATTGGCAGCCGAGTGCGAAAGCCACTCGTCCAGCGAGGAACTGGAGGTAAGGGGGTGACATGTAAAAAAAAAAAGTCGAATATGACTGATATTAGTGTCTTATCCATAGTTTTCAAGGTTGCTGAAATAAATAGTGACACTCCCGATGCCCTTCCAGTCATTAGTGTCTTATCCATAGCTTTCGAGGTTGCTGAAATAAAAAGTGACACTCCCAATGCCCGTCAAGTCATTAGTGTCTTATCCATAGTTTTCGAGGTTGCTGAAATGAATAGTGACACTCCTGATGCCCTTCCAGTCCAAGTTCAGCCCCAATAAGAGTAGAGGGTGAGAGGGGAAACATAAAATGTCAAAAATGCTGGGCAAAGTAATTGAAGCAACAATCCTAACAGGAAAGGAGAGAGAGAGAGAGGAGAGAGAGAGTTGGTTGTCAGTCAGAGTTTTTTCAGGCAGTGCCAAGGAGTTGGTCAGCTAGTGTATGTGTATATATATATAATATATAGATATATATATATATATATATAATATAGTATGTATGTATGTATGAATAATATATATATATATATATATATATGATATATATATATATATATATATATAGTACTATATATATGTATGTGTGTAGTATTGTATATAATATATATATATATATATATAGATATATATATATATATATATATATATATATATATAGACTATATGTATGTATGTATATATATATATATATATTATATATATATATATATTACATATATATATATGATAGATAGATATATAGGTATGTATGTATATATATATATATATATATTATATATAGATATAGTATATATATATATATATATATATATACATACATACATATATCTATCTATCTATATATACTATACTATATATATATAATATGATATAGTAATATAATATATATACTATATATATATATATATATATATATATATAATATATATATATATACATATATATATATATATATATATATATATATATATATATATACAGTATTTATAGGGATATATATATATATATTATATATATATATATATATATATATATATATAGATATATATGATATATACATATATATTATATATATATATATATATATATATATATACTTATATATATTATATATACTATATATATATATATATATATATATATATACATATATATTATATATATATATATAGATATATATATATATATATATATATATATATATATATATGTATATATATATATACGTATATACATTCGGATACTATACACTACACGCAAATTATACTATTTTACTAGTCCAGTCCCTGACTGTACCGTTCTTTTAAGAAAATAATTTCTTCTCACTTGAATAACCCTACTTTAATCAGCCATCCTGAAAACTCCCCCATTACAATCCGTCTAGGAGCTAATCTCCCCTCCTAACCCCCCTACCGCCCCACTCCTGTACTTCACTCCTTTCTCCAAATTCCGAGAATTGTAGGAGTAGACACCCGAGAGTAGATACCGAAGGGGTGTTCTACTCCTTCGGTCTCTACCGGCAAATTGAGAAGGGCGCCTCAATTCTACGGAATGAAATTGGCAATTCCCACTTCTCAGGGATTGGCCTGATATCTGACTATGCCGAGGGACCTCCACCTCCTCCTCCTCCTCCTCCTCTTTTTTTCCTCGCTTTTGGAGAGAGAGAGAGAGAGAGAGAGAGAGAGAGAGAGGAGAGCGGAGGGGGGGGGGGGGATTTGAAATAAGGTAGGACGATTATAGAAGAGCGCAATGATAAGAGAGACAAAAAACTCAAAATGGGTGAGAGAGAGACCTTACAGACCTTACAGACCTTACAGACCTTACATCATTGTTCGGGTTGCCCCAGGTCCCTCAGTGTGAGGCACCTCTAATGTCTACCAGAGAGTTGCTAGTACATCTTCCGGTATATTTTGCATCTTCCAATCTTGGATGGTCTGGGATGCAGTTTAGATATTTGTCGAGTTATTCTTAAACACCTCTACGCTCACTCATGATATATTCCTCAGAATGAGCTCGGAACGATTGAATCGACGCTGCATTATCGATGTGTGCGTAGTGGATTAATTGTCCTGTGTGCTTCCTTATTTTCCTGGTATAGTTTTGGGCACTATATAATCTACCTTGCTTGCTCTTTCTAATTGTAGTTCCATGATATTTTTCTGACATTCCTTCTATCTGTTTACATGCGAATTATCATGTAGCGTTCTCTTCTCTTTTCCAGGACTATTAATTTAAGGATTGTAGTATTTTCCAGTAGTCAAGGTCTTTAAACTTCTTCTATTCTAGCTGTTAAAAGGACCTTTGTACCACTCTCTATTGTGCAATATCTTTTGATAGGTGGGTACCAATCATATTGCAATATTCAAGTGGACTACGAAATATGTTTATACAAGCATAATAATGTGTTAGATTTTCTTGTTTTGAAGCTGCCGTAACAACATTCCCATTTTGCTTTAAATTTTGCCAACAGATTTGCTATTTGATCATTGCATTAACCCTTTCCTATTCATATCACACAAGGTCTTTAACTCTGCCTTTCTTATTTGTGATTGTCTTCATTATTAGGTCCCCTATATGCATATATCTTTCTTTCTCTGTCACCATAATTATTCATTCAAATTTATCAGAGTTAAATACCATCCTATTTTACCTCTGCCAATTCATATAATTTGTTAAGGTCTCTTGTAGAGCGTTCTATTCTTCATCACAAGTAATTTCTCTACTTATTCTTGTGTTATCTGCGAAAAAAACACTCACTACCGAAATCCTTAACATTACTGTCGATGTCTTCAATCATAATAACAAAACAGTATTGCAGCTAACACCGTACCTTGCCGCACACCTGGATTACTACCTTGGCTTCATCCGATTCTCGTCGTTTGCAATAATAATCTGTTTTCGTTGTGTAAAAATCTTAACCATCTTCTACTTTATCCACGATATTGTTTTCTAATTTTCTTCGCTAATATATTATGGTCTACTTGTCAAAAAAGCTGGTTCGCAAAGTCTAGATAAACCACATCTGTTCATTTCCGCTTTTCATATTTTAGAATATGTTCTCACGGTGGACTAAAGTGGGTTGTGTACTTTTTCGGGGTACGAAACCATGTTGTCCTTATTTAACAAATTATTTTTTATTAAAGTTTGCATATAATTTTTTCATTACCCTTTATACACTTATAATATGTGATGTAGACTCACAGGCCTATACTACTTGCCTCTAGTCTTGATCCACTTTTGAAAGTAGGGGGGTAATATATGCTAATTGTGCATCATCATAAAATCTGCCTGTATATAAACTTTGTCGTAATAATATTTGCAAGTGGCTTTGCGCAGAATGAACTACTTTCTTTACAAAATAGCAGGGACTCCATCAGGCCCTGCAGCAGCCCATTTTTAATTTCATAATAGATGCACAATATCAGCCTCATAATATCTATAGTCAGCTAAATATTCACTACTTACATCCTTACTTACTATATCATGATCTTCATTAATCATATTACTAGGGGGAAAATTCTCTTCTTAATCGTTTGCCAATATGTTTTTTTTTTTTTTTTTTTTCTTGCAAATTTCCTTTTTTTCATTGTTAATCGCCCTTCAATTCTTAGAGGGCCTATTTCTATTCTTCTTTTATTGTTATCTTCTCGATTGAGGTATAATCGTTTGGATTTTGCTTGATATTTAATAGGGTTTTGTTCTTCCAAGTCCATTTTTCATTTCTTTTGATTGTATAATCATTGTTCTGCATTTTGATATCTTACTTTTTAGTTCATACACTTTTCCCAGCCTTTTTTTCTTTTGCAAGACCTGTTTTCACTTCTGATGTTCGGAAAACAAGCTCCTTCTGTCTTCTTGGTATGCATGGACTGAGTTTACTTTCTTTATTCGGTATATATTATCACTAATTTTCTCTAATCTTTTAATAATATCTCCGTATTACCTTTATGTCATCACTACGAAAATGTTATTCCAAATCTTTGTTTAATTCTTCAGTTATTTCTGGACCATTTATATTTTTTACTGTAAAGTTGTATTTTTCCATATCCTTCCCACTTTTTCATTTCTTGGCTTATCTCTGTTTTCACTTGTTTGGAATGACTGTTAATTCTATGACATATCGTCTGAAATACTCGCATATAAAACTATATTGCTTAACATAATTCATTCGTTCACAAAATACTAGTCTAACTTATTTTTCCTTCTTGTTGTAAGGTGATTATTTGCTTGAAGTTGATTCTAGTAGCATATCTAATAGCTTTTCGAATTGCCTCTTATCTTTGCATACATTACTCTTTTTGTATATGAATAAGAACATCCACAATTCCTATTCGTTCTTTCATGTCTACGAAGGAAAGTTGAAGTCTCCAGATAGCGAGAATAGTCCAGTCCTTGTGATTTCTACATATATCATCCAATTTTCTATTATTAAAGTCAAACTCTTTTAGTATTAGTAGGTCTATATATTACTTTATGTTCATTATTTTTCAGATACAAATTCTACCGCATTAGTTCACATATGAGTTACTATATTTCTCTATATATTTTTTCCTTGTTTTTGTCCTTTCCCTATATTGCGGTTCCCCCTTGATTCCTATTTTTCTATCGAACTATAGTTTGGAACCCTTTATTGATCATCATTCCCAGTCTCTGGGAATACAGGTTTCACTTATATTCATTATATCTATTTCTTTTCAATTTCGGGTTTAGGTCTTCGAAGTACTCTATTATTTCTTTTTGAGTTACTGTAAACTAAACCCTGCGCATTCATCCTATGATGGGTGAGTTGTTTTCTCAGTCATTTAATCATTGGTTATAATAAGGATTTTCCCATGTCTCTTTCTTTCTGGTATGTGTTCTTTTTTCATTTCCAGAAATTCTGACATTAAAAAATCCAACTTTTCCATAATATTTGTTTTCCTTCATCATAATTATTTCATTTTGTGTTGAATCTGCAATTTTCTCCGTTCTGCAATATCCTCTTGCATAATAAAATAACAGTTAGTATCTCTGAGTAGAATCTTGGAGATGATGCATGAAATTTTTTGCTGACACCTCTGCATATCTCGTTGAACTGGCTTGCTTTTTTCTTACCTCGATATCTTCATTCCTCTCTTTATTTGTTTCTTCTTATTTGGGATTTCATTACTTGATTGGTTATTTATTGATTATTTTCATGGCTTACAGGTGCATATTTTACATTTTTTGTCGCGAACACATCCTTTTCCTTCTTTTAGGTTTGTGCATATTTTGGATGTATGATCTCTGCAGTCATCCTCATAGCATCTAGGTATGCACATTTACCATATATTTCATAGTTGTGACATACCTTAGGATGTTTGTAGTAACATTTTCTCTCCAAAATCTGCCATTCCCTCTTTTCAAAAAAGGTTGCAGACTTTGTCTTTTTTGTATATTTTTCCTTTTCCCTGTCATTGTGTAGATCTGGGTAGAGACTCTTCGCATTTTCTTTGTGTCTGTCATATCGTAATTTATTTATTCGTAGTATGCTGCTTTTATAGCATCATATTTAGTATCAATGAGTACTCTCGGCATCCATACTTTATTCTTGTTCTTTGTTTTCCATATCTTTTCTGTCATTTCAGTTTTGTTTACTTCTCTTACGTTTTCCTTTCTTCTTCTTCCTTCTTTCCTCTTCCTCTTCTTCTTATTCTTCTTCTCCTTCCATCTTCCGCTTATTCTTCTTCTTCATCCTCAACTAGTTGTACATTCAATCTGATTTAATAACCATTGTCTATCCATGGTAGACAGCTGCAGCAAAAAAATTCTTGTGTCTTCTCTCATATATTGCCTTACCTCAGCACACTGTGGATGATCGAAGTGCATGCAGACATTTTCTGATTTTTTTTTTTTTTAAGGGTTTTGTGGATTAACATGCTATAACACACTTACACAGTTACATGCTTTGGCATTCTTTTTCCAATGCAACAAATAGGATAGTCACAAGGTCCACCTAGTCATTTTTTGTCGAATATGTTGGTTCTATGTATATTTTCTTTATGAGTCTCTTGACACTTGGATTTTATTTGGAACTTCTCAATTATTTCAAGATGTTTTCAGTTGATTGGTCCAGTTTGAAGGATGTATCCTTCTAATATATCTATGAAGCTTTTGTACTTTTTGGTTAGGACTGTGCTGATCTCATAGATCAGAAATGCCAGGTCCCTTAATGCTACCTCATGTATTGGCGAATTGACAAGCAAGCTAAATCTCGCCATTTTTTTCGCAGTGCGACTTTTACCTTGCCATCTTGTCTGATTTACAGTATTTTCACTTGATAAACTAACTTAGAAGACGCCTTTATCCTACTATTTTCACACTTAATCTTAATCACCGATAGTTCACGAACACGTCTAGGATATTCTCAAATTCTAGGAACGTAGTATTTTAAACTTGGATATCGGTTGAGGAATATGACTTCGCGCAGGAACGTCGCACAAGCAAGATGGGCTACTATACTACTACTACGAGAGTAGAGAAGAGACGAGATGGAGAGATGAGAGAGAGGGGGGGGGGCGGATTTAAATAAGGTAGGAGGATTAATAGAAGAGCGCGAATGAGGAGAGGAGAGACGAGAGAGAGCAAGAGGAGAGGAGAGAGGATGAGAGAGAGAGAGACGGGCGGGGGGGGCGATTTGAAAAAAGGTAGGAGGATATAGAAGGAGCGCGAATGATGAGAGAGAGAGAGAGAGAGAAGAGAGAGAGAGACAGAGACGAGAGAGAGAGAGGAATGGGGGGGGGGGAGGGCGCGATTGAAATAAGGTAGGAGGATTAAAGAAGAGCGCAATGATGAGAGAGGACAGAGAAACTCAAAATGGCGAGAGAGAGAAGAGAGATGAGAGAGAGAGAGATCGAGGAGAGAGAGAGAGAGGAGGATTGAAATAAAGTAGGAGGATTAAAGAAGAGCGCAATGATGAGAGAGACAGAAAACTCAAAATGTTGAGGAGAGAGAGAGAGTGAGAGAGAGAGAGAGAGGAGAGAGCGAGAGAGAGAGAGCGAGCGAGCGAGCAAGCAAAATAACATTCCAGTTTAACCGATTCTGATGAAGGTTGATCGAGTAGACGAGATCACTTGCAGAAAAAGATGTTAACAATAATTATTTTCGATAGAATTTTGATTGATTCACGGAGGGAGTAGTTAGGGTTTCCCCTCTTATAAATGAGGGATATTGCTCTTTTGCATAAAATACCGATAGGTAAATATATATTTTATTCTTCTCTCTCTCTCTCTCTCTCTCTCTCTCTCTCTCTATATATTATATATATATAATATATATATAATATATATATATATATATAATATATATATATATATATATCTCCTCTCTCTACTCTCTCTCGTCTCTCTCTTAATCTGCTCGCCTCTCTCTCTCTCTCTATATAGAAGATATATATTATATATATATATAGATATATATATATATATATATAATAAGTCATATCAACATTTCCGTTATTCAATATACATATACGAGTACAATGTCCTTTAATAATCTAATTCGCTTACTCGGAATTAATATATTTCATATATGCTTAACCAAAGGAATTTTTGATCGATAATAAGATTTGCCTGGACCAGGGCGCGAACTATGTATCCTTTCAACCCAGGAGGAACGTCGTGAGCTTTCTACTACACCACCGCGAAAGAGGCTAAAAGTTACTTGTGCCCTTCACCCCTACAATTACCTTTTCTCGCTAAGCGCCCAAGGTAATTAGGGGGAGGACAACATCAACACACCTCGACTCCGGTAGTGTTGTAGTCTTTGACAGCACGTAGCAATCTATAAGGTCATATAACATTCCGGTCATTATACAATATCGAGCTACAATGTCTTTAAATCTAATCGTTCTACCTCGGAATTAATAGATGTCATATATGCAACGAAGGGGAATTTTTTCTCGATAAAGATTTGCCTGGACCAGGTGCGCGAACTATGGATCCTTTCAAACCCAGGAACGTCAGTGAAGCTTTTACTACTACACCACCGCGAGAGGCTAAAAAGTTCATGTCGCCTCTCACCCGCATAGACCTGCGCGCGCAGTAATTAGGGTTGGAGACAACCATCAACCCACCTCGACTCGGTTAGTGTTGTTGTGCTTGACAGCACGTAAAGCCACATCTATACGTCATATCACATTTCCCGTGATTATATACATATAGCGAGCTACAATGTCTCTTTAATACTAATTCGCCTCTATTGATTAATATTATTTTAATATATGCTTAACCGAAGGGGAATTTTTTCTCGATAATAGAATTGCCTGGAACAGGGCGCGAAAAACATATGGATCTTTCAAACCCAGGAAACGTCAGTGGAAGCTTTTTCCTTACTACACCACCGCGAGAAGCTAAACGTTCATGTGCCTCTCAACCCTCATATACTTTCGCGGCGCAGGTAATGTGGTTTGGAGACAAACATCAACCCACCTCGACTCGTAGTGTTAGTAGGCTTTTGACAGCACGTAGCCATCTATAGTCATATCACATTTCCGTGTCATATACATATATCGAGCTACAATGCCTTTAATATCTAATTCGCTCTACCTCGGAATTAATATATTTTCATATATGTCTTCAACCGAAGGGGAATTTTTCTCGATATAGATTGGCCTGGACAGGGCGCGAACATATGGACCTTTCAAACCCAGAACGTCAGTGAAGCTTGTCCTAGTACACCACCGGCGAGAGGCTAAAAAGTTATGTCCGCCTCTCACCCTCATATACACTGGTAGAGCGAATAGATATTAAAGACATTGTAGCTCGATATATTGTATATGATCACGGAATGTGATATGACTATAGATTGGCTACGTGCTTCAAAAGCACTACAAAACACTACCTCGGAGTCGAGGTGGGTTGATGTAGTCCTCCCAAACCACTAATTACCTGGCGCGCAGAAAGGTATAGAGGGTGAGAGGCGACATGAACTTTAGCCTCCCGCGGTGGTGTAGTAGGAAAAGCTTCACTGACGTTCCTGGTGAAAGGATCCATAGGTTTGCGCCCTGGTCCAGGCAAATCTATTATCGAGGAAAAATTCCCCCTTCGTTAAATATATGAAAATATATTAATTCCGAGTTAGAGCGAATAGATATTAAAGGACATTGGAGCTCGATATATATATATATATATATATATTATATATATATACATTATATATATATGCATATATATTATATATATATATATATAATACATATATAAATATATATATATATATATATAGTATATATTATATTATATATACTTATATATATTACTATACTAACGACAAGGTAACAAAATCGTTAACGGTTCGTTCCAAACATTTCAAATATTGATGTTTCACTCACCTACGATAAAGATTAACAGAAAACAATTAGATTGTACAAGACCGGAAAAAAAGCCTTTTCCCTAGAACTATTTTTTAATTTTTATCTTTATTTTTATAATTCCGTAGGGTTACGGGGCGAAGGATGGTAGCAGGATTTCCCTTGATTCCACTGACTTCAACATGGTTCTTAAAATCCTATTATATACAAAGGACTGTTTTTTTTTTATTTTTTTTTTTTTTTTTTTTTTTTTTTTTTTGTCACCAACGAGAGATCACTGATCCTATACGAAGCTCAATGTCTATACTCTGAATCTTTCTTCTCACTGAGGTGTAATAGACGCCTGCCTCTGCGTCGAGATGATTTTCATGAATATTATCAAATATTTTAGCGGTACCCGAAAATCCACAATGGTTTAATTGTGAAAAAATATTAGTGATATACACACACCCACACAAACACAAATACACACAACCACACACACACTAACACACACAACACACACACAAATATATATATAATATATATCGATATATATACTATATATGTATATATTATATTATATATATATATATCATATTATATATGGGTGTAGTGTGTGTGTGTGTGGTGTGTGTGTGTTTGTGTGTGTGGGTGTGAGAGAAAGAGAGAGAGAGAGAGAGGAGAGCGAGATTTGTTTTACCTCGACCAACAACAGTTTCACTGACCTCATCACAAATCCAGTTTTTGTTAGGACGTCCGGATGCTAAGTCACTGCGCATTGCACCTCGCTTTTGTTTCTTTTGTGTTTTGGTTCCTTTTCACCCAAATCAACTGACAAAGATCTTGATGACATCCTGGAAAGCATCGTAAATTGACTGCCACTTCTGGCTCCTTTCAGTCTTAAAAGAATGGGATGTTAAGACAATGAGATGTTTTCTTTCCGTTGTTCACTCGTGAGAGAGAGAGAGAGAGAGAGAGAGAGAGAGAGGAGAGAGAGAGAGAGAGAGAGAGGAGATTGTGGATTAATTACTTGCCTTCTTGTTTCCATAAATAATAAGCCCAATTATAAACCTGGAGAGAGAGAGAGAGAGAATTGAGAGAGACGAACGAGCGAGAGAGAGAGAGAGCGCTAAATACCTGCCTTTTTTTTTCTTTCCAAAAATAGTAGAAGTTGACAGAAGTTGATGAAAATGGAAGATAAGGAATCGTTAGGTATGCAAAGTTTTATGCATCTTTTTTTCTATTCCTTGTACCTACATTTATTCACTACTTTTTCAAGTGTTTAGTTTACCCTAGTTTTTTTTTAGATTTGTTTATATGTCAAAATGAATCTATGGAATTGTGTTTGTCATCTAATCTGTTTTGTCATTTTGTGTGTGCCCTTAATTTTCAGGCACGTAATGGCTTTGAAAATTGAGTTTTAAATTGCTGTTTGTAATAATTCGTTTCCCTGAAATTATCATTTCAGCTCTTGGGTTTTGGAAATCGACAGAAATTTAATTTGGCTGCTATTTTTACAAACTCCTTTTTTAAAAACTCTCTTTTCAACTCTTGTCACTTAATCAGATTGACAAAAAATAATGTTTTTCGTTTACCGAACACTTTCATTCACTAACGGTCAGCGCACAGAGAGGCTTTATATTTTGAAATTTTACTGACTTATACAGATTAAATGCATCTTACTAAATGATGTAATAAGTAGACTGCATATATATAACTGCAGATTTTAAAGTTTTGCCTTACTGCAATACTGCAAGCATGTTTTTCCTTAGATAAAAAGTCATATTTATCGTTGATTGTAAAGTTGCAATATTAAAAGCATTTTTTGATATATGAAAAGCTATATTCATCGCTGATTATAAATTATTACAAGCTGCAATACTGAATGCATTTTTAATCCATAAAAAAGTTATAGCCAAACGCAATCGGCATTAAAAGTTGACTATGAAGTACGTAGCTGTATATGAAAAATCTATAAACTTGGATTTTAAAAAATGAAAATAAATGATTCCCTCACATTGAACATGAAAATCCATAAACTTGAATTAAAAATGAAAAAAAAAAAAGATTCACCCACATTGAACCTGAACTCTCGAATTGGCAACGAGCTAACGAGAAAGTTGATTGGTCCCAAAAGACTTTTGGGGGAGAAAAATATCCGTTTCTTGTTTCTGAAGTCCGGAGGGAAATGTCACCGAATGAAGCAGTTCGTATTTTTAAAGATCTGTTCTCCTCATGCGAAGTCTATCACGACGTGTGCTAACGACCGAGTTTTCAGTTGAACTCATTGACGGTTAGTCCTTATGTTGTGGATGTGGAGTTTGTTGACCATACTGGTCGCGCGACCCCAGGTTATATCACTTTCGAGGAAACTGTCCTTGTTTTTAATCCAATGACATCGTTTCGATATTTTGTTTTATAATTCAATGTTAAAACTATCAGTGACATTTTCAGTAAAAATTTCTCTTTCTGAAACTTCTGATTTTAACCTTAGCATGAAAGAGGGAGGGGCTTGGGATTGGCAGGAGGCTTTTATGATGATTTTATTTTGTTCAAATTTCAGGTTAAAATGTCAATAGCATTCCGACTTTAACTTTGCATGGATGGGGGTGGGGTTGGGGTGCGTTGAGTGGTGCGGGATAGGCAGGGAAACTTTGTATTTTTTCGAATTTTATGTGAAACTGTCAATGGCATTTCGACTTATTTTCTATGGGAAAGGTTTCGGAATATTCTGGTTTTAATCTATACAGGAATTGGGGGGGCGGGGGTTGGAGGTTGATAGGGAGGAGACTATTTTAACTTTTTTTTTTCTTTTTAATTTCAGTGGTTTTCTGAATGTTTTGATTTTAGCGTTTGCATGAATGAGAGAGGGGAATAGCCAGGAGAATATCACTCACAGAGGCTAAAAATTTAAGAAAAGCAGCATATGTCGTGCAGTTTCAGTAGCTCAGAAATGCTTCCTGTAATTATGTCTAGCGAAAGAAATCCTCAGCCAGAAAGTGAAAGAGTTGGTCTCGAATTTGACGAAGAACAGAACGACGGAGAGCAAAGACTCTAACGTCTCAAAGAAAGAAGCGTGGATGTGTGTATATATATACACAAACACACACGTACCACACATTATATATATACACACACACATATAATATAATATATATAATATATATAATATATATATATATATATTATACTAATATATATATAGATATATACATATTATATATATATATATACATATATATATATACATAGATATATATATAATACTATATATATATATATATATATGGGGATACATACACAATGAAGTCAATCATTCTACTGTAGTTTAAAAGATATATTTCTTGTAACAGGATTAAGCTTTCGACATCAGCTGGGTTTGGTCACTAAAATATATATATATATATTCTATAGAGATATATATATAATATATAATATATATATATAACATATATGTAGATATATCTATGTATACCATATAATACATATATATATACATATTATATATTGCTTTTATACTGTATTCCTCTTTCACCAGAGAGGTGAAGCTTGCGCCTCCCTTTTAGTGTAATTTTAATTTTCTTTTATGTCAAGTTCAGTTTTTATTTCATCAGGTTCATTAGGTTCTCTTTTGTTAAGTTTTAAAAATGTGTACAAAGTATTTAAGTGTGATTTAGTATTTTAGTTTAACTACTTTTCCATTTTTAGTTTTCTTATATTTTGTTCTGTGGTTTAATCTGAAGTTGTTGAATTCTACTTTATGAGTTTCTGTAAAAGAAAAACTATTGTGCTCGCTTGTTCTCCGTCATCAGATCTTAAAAACTACTAGTCTAGAGGGCTGCCAAACTGGTATGTTGATCATCCGCCTTCATATCATCAACTAAATGCATGCCCTCCTTAACCTCAGTATTTTATTCCATTTAAGGTGAAAGCTATCCATTAATCGTACTTCTGGGCAGGGCTATATAGGGGCCACAAAACATAGGCCACCACTGGCCATGGCAAAGTTTCATGGGTTGTGGCTAAGAGTTTCAGGAGGACGAGGGAACTTTGGCCCATCCTACTTCTTCTGCATGAGTTAAACTATAGATGGCCTGATGATCCTGTGACCATAGATAATATATATATATTATATATAGATATAATATATCTATATATATATTATGTTAATATATATATATATATATGTATATATATATATATTTTACCAGATATATATGCAACTGAAATAGCAAAGAATTCAAGAAAGTAAGAGGGCTTGTATATAATCTCTCAATCGATCCATATATAGATAGATGGATAGATCGTAATATACACATATATGTATATACATATATATATCTATCTATGTATAGATTATATCTATATATATATATATATAGATATATACTATATAATAGATATATATTTATATAGTCTGGTAATCTCTGGGCACGAGGATATGTAAAACAATGAATTCCCAAGGAAAATAAAATTTCATACAAATAACCAACAGTTTCGTCTTCCAATGAACTCTTGGAGTGTTTATAAATAATAGTTATACAAGCTATATATATGTGTGTGTGTGATGTATGTATGTATATAATAATATTATATATTATATATATATATATATAATATATAGATATATATATATATATATATATTATATATATATATATATATATATATATATATTATTATATAATATATATATATAAAATTAGATATATAAACTAATATATATATATATATATATATATAGATATATATATATTACTATATATAAGAAAATCTACATCATTATTAAGAAGAAGAAGAAGAAGAAGAAAAGAAGTAGGAAAAGAAGAAAAAAGTAGGGGTAAAAGAAGAAGGAGGGGAAGAAGAAAAAAAGCAGAGGAAAGAGAAGAAGAAAAGTAGGAAGAAGAATAAGACGCGCAAATAGAATTCCACCAGAAGGGGCGAAAGTCTCCTCAAACTGAGCGAGTTGATGATCCGTGACAACCCAGCGAGCGAATCTGTCCCAGAAGACTCAAGAGGAAAAAAAAAGTGGATCAAGTCGCAGCGGAATGACCGAGGATGGACTCCTCGGAAAAGTTACGAATGAAGTCGTTCTATGAATATTGTCCCTTGAAGTAGTTCCATTCATGTCGTCGGCTCTGCAGCTACTGCCATAACACAACAGGAGATGGTAAGTTTAATATTTGTTTGTTCCATCGCCTTTGTCTTTTTTTTTTTTTTGTCTTTTTTTGTTCTTGCTTTCTGTCCTCTGTTTTTCTGTTCATAAATGTCTCGGAAACTTCAGGACTGGATTATCTGGTACTGGTGGAGGCATCATTTCTCCTCTACATTCTAAAGCCTTATTTGTCCTTTTGCTTATGTTGCAATTAAAAGTTTCAAACATATATCCTTTTGTAGCAACTACAGTGGCCTCTTTAACTATATATATATATATATATATATATATATATATATATATATATATCTATATATATATATATAGCTTTCAAAAAATACAGTAGATGCACGTGACTTCATAAATAAGCGAATACCCACGGGAAATGATAGCCAGGAATCCAAGCGCTTTCGTCTTATTCAGACGTCGTCAAGGAGCTACTCCTTGACGATGTCTGAATAAAGACGAAAGCGCTTGGATTCCTGGCTATCATTTCCGTGTATTCGCTATGTATATATAGATATATCTATATATATATATATATATATATATATATATATATATTAATATATCTATATATATATATATATATATATATATATATATATATATATCTCTATATATATATATATATATATATATATCTTCTTCTTCTTCCCAGCTTTTTCCCATTTTTATATGGGGTCGCCGTTTCGGATGAGCCGTTTCCATCTATTTCTATCTTGCGCTTCTGCCTCATCAATTCCCTTCTCATGTAAATCTCCTCTCACACAGTCCTTCCATCTTCTTTCTTGGTCCTCTCTCTTTCTTCTTCCTTGCACCTCCACTCCCATAGTATGTCTCCCAGCGGGTGGTCTCATCTCTCCTCAACAGGTGTCCATACCATCTCAGCCTCCCCTCCTGCACTTTCTTTGATACTTCCACCACCTTAGTTGACCCCCTTATGTAGTCATTTCTGATCCTATCCACTCTTGTTACCCCAGACATCACCTAAGCATTCTCATTCTGCGCCACATCCATCTTCTTCTGCTCTGCTTTTCTCATGCTTGCTGTTTCCGTACCATACAGCATTGCTGTTCTTACCACCGTCTTGTGAATTTTCCTTTTAACCTAAGCGGCACTCTTTTGTCACAAAGAACTCCCGAGGCCGCTCTCCAGTTGTTCCAGCCTGCCTGTACCCGATGTTTTACTTCTTCTTCCATACTTCCTCCAGCGTTAACAAAAGATCCCAAATACTTAAACTTATCAACTCTCCTTATTTGCTCTCCACCAAGCTGAATACTTTCTCTATCATCCCCCTCGGTGGTGGTACACATATATTCTGTCTTGGATCTACTTATTTCTCA